>NC_092370.1:251934178-252234178 GCF_030028105.1 Mobula birostris | reverse complement strand
ACAGACAGTCAGCTTGTGAACTTTCATTTGGACAGGCCGTAATGTTGACGGCACATTTCCCAGCAGAGATGCTGCTGGTAATCCAGGTGAAGTTTTCACCTGAACAACCTGCAGCCCACTTCCCATCAGAGGTGCTGCCTGACCTTCTCCAGCAGACTGATTTTAGCTCCAGATTCCAGCATCTGCAGTCTCCTATTCACCATCCTGGTGAATCTCCTCTGTACTCAATCCTGCACAAGCACTTTCTTCGTATACTGAAACAGTACACAATACAAGAGATGCTTATTGGCAAGCTCCCTATTAAGGATCTATTGTTTTCCATAATAATCTGCAAATGTTGATATTTAATTTCACTTCTTTAAGTAGATATTTCTACGTAGAGAAAGGAGAAAATCTCTAGTTGTTAACCTTTAGGAAGCTCACGAGTTTCACAGCTGTTTGAATCTCAGGCAGCGATTCAATCTAACTTTCGAAGCTTATTCACAACCTGGTCTTGAGTCATTTAGTACGATTCTACAGTTATTTTAATAAGGATTATGATTAATTCCATCTCCAGTAAAAGGTACTTTAATATTTAATTTTGTTTATGAATCAGAATATTGACACCACAGTGGTATTGTTGTATATTCTTTGTTTTGTGCAGTTTGGTTCCTTCCCAAATCCCCAAGAGATGTGAATTGATCACTGCAAATTGTCACTGGTGTGTAGGTGAGTAGCTGAATCTGGTGGGGACGGGATCAGAATGTGGGTGAATTTACCAAAAAAGTGGGGTCAATGTAATTTTGCTTTTGACAAGGTCCCACACAGGAGATTAGTGTGCAAACTTAAAGCACACGGTATTGGGGGTAAGGTATTGGTGTGGGTGGACAGTTGGTTAGCAGACAGGAAGCAAAGAGTGGGAATAAACGGGACCTTTTCAGAATGGCAGGCGGTGACTAGTGGGGTACCGCAAGGCTCAGTGCTGGGACCCCAGTTGTTTACAATATATATTAATGACTTGGATGAGGGAATTAAATGCAGCATCTCCAAGTTTGCGGATGACACGAAGCCGGGTGGCAGTGTTAGCTGTGAGGAGGATGCGAGGAGGATGCTAAGAGGATGCAGGGTGACTTGGATAGGTTGGGTGAGTGGGCAAATTCATGGCAGATGCAATTTAATGTGGATAAATGTGAAGTTATCCACTTTGGTGGCAAAAATAGGAAAACAGATTATTATCTGAATGGTGGCCGATTAGGAAAAGGGGAGGTGCAACGTGACCTGGGTGTCATTATACACCAGTCATTGAAAGTGGGCATGCAGGTACAGCAGGCGGTGAAAAAGGCGAATGATATGCTGGCATTTATAGCGAGAGGATTTGAGTACAGGAGCAGGGAGGTACTACTGCAGTTGTACAAGGCCTTGGTGAGACCGCACCTGGAGTATTGTGTGCAGTTTTGGTCCCCTAATCTGAGAAAAGACATCCTTGCCATAGAGGGAGTACAGAGAAGGTTCACCAGATTGATTCCTGGGATGGCAGGACTTTCATATGAAGAAAGAATGGATGAACTGGGCTTGTACTCGTTGGAATTTAGAAGATTGAGGGGGGATCTGATTGAAACGTATAAGATCCTAAAGGGATTGGACAGGCTAGATGCAGGAAGATTGTTCCCGATGTTGGGGAAGTCCAGAACGAGGGGTCACAGTTTGAGGATAGAGGGGAAGCCTTTTAGGACTGAGATTAGGAAAAACTTCTTCACACAGAGAGTGGTGAATCTGTGGAATTCTCTGCCACAGGAAACAGTTGAGGCCAGTTCATTGGCTATATTTAAGAGGGAGTTAGATATGGCCCTTGTGGCTACGGGGGTCAGGGGGTATGGAGGGAAGGCTGGGGCGGTGTTCTGAGTTGGATGATCAGCCATGATCATAATAAATGGCGGTGCAGGCTCGAAGGGCTGAATGGCCTACTCCTGCACCTATTTTCTATGTTCCTATGTTTCTATGTTTCTATGATTTCATTAATTGCTTGATAATCGGTATGGACTCAATAAGCAGAAGGGCCTGCTTCCACAACGCCTAATTCTATGATAACTAGACGGCATGTGCTATTGATAGAGTGGATGTGGAGAGGATGTTTCCTGTGGTGGGAGAGTCTAAGACCAGAGGACACAGCCTCAGAATAGAGGGGCGTCCTTTTAGAATGGAGATGAGGAGGAATTTATTTATCCAGAGAGTGGTGAATCTGTGGAACTCTTGGCCACAGGCGGCTGTGGAGGTTAAATCATCGGGTATATTTAAGGCAGAGGTTGTAGACTCTTACATGAAGGGATACGAGGAGAAGGCAGGAGATTGGAGCTGAGAGGGAAAATGGATCAGCCGTGATGAAATGGCGGAGCAGACTCAATGAGCCAATTGGCTTAATTCTGCTTCTATATCTTATGGTCTTACGTTGCAGAAGAGGCTTACCAGGCTGCTGCCTGGATGAGAGGGCATGTGCTACAAGAGGTTGGACAAACTTGGGTTCTTTTCTCTGGAGTGGCAGAGGTTGAGGAGAGATCTGATGGAGCTTTATAAGATTATGGAAGGCACAGATAGAATAGATAGAATAGACAGTATCTTTTTCCAGAGTGGAGAAGTCTAATAGCAGAGGGCATACATTTAAGGTGAGGGGGGGTAAGTTCAAAGTCGTGAGGGGCAAGTATTTTTACAGAGAGTGGAGGGTGTCTGGAACGTGCTGCCTGGGGTGGTGGTAGAGGCAGATACATCAGAGACTTTTGAGGGACAGTTTAGACGCAGATGAATGTGAGGAAAATGGAGGGATAGGGACATTGTGTAGGCCGAAGGGACTAACTTAGTTGGCCAGTTGATTACTAATTCATTTGGTTCGATACAACATTGTGGGCCAAGGGCCTGTTCCTGTGCTGCACCATTCTATTGCTTTATGTTAACTAACTAGAGAAGATTTGATTCCATGGTAACAATAACCATCAAGATAAGATATTAGATGAAGCTTAATTCTGGTTATTGCAGATACATAGAGAATATGTAGAATTTGTACTCATCATTAGCTAAAACACTTTGATTGCTAAGTAGTTAGTTTTGAGTTTAAATAATCAAAAGCAAATTAATGCAAAAAAAAACATAACCAGCACTACAATCAGAATCAGGTTGAATCTCACTGTGATATGTAGTGAAATTTGTTGTTTTGCGGCAGCAGTACATTGCAATACTGAACAATAAAAACTGTAAATTACTGTAAAAAGTGTAAGTACTAAAGACATTAAATTAAGTTGTGCAAAAATAGAAAAAAAATGAGATAGTGTAAGTGGGTTCATTGTCTATCCAGAAATCTGAAGGCAGAGGGGAAGAAGCTGTTCCTGAATTGCTGAGTGTGTGTCTTCAGGCTCCTGTACCTCCGTCCTGACGGTAGCAATGAGGAGAGGGCTTGTCCTGGGTGCTGGAGGCCCTCAGTGATGGACACTGCCTTTCGCGGCACTGCTCCTCGATGATGTCACAAAGCTGGGGTGGCTAGCGCCCATGATGGAGCTGAGTGAGCTTACAGCCTTCTGCAGCCCAAATAGCAGTGTGACAGTTCCTCATCTGTTTCCCTGGTTAATGTTTGCCTGCAATATAAATCACACTGATAATTAAGTAGAAGATTTACTGCCCTTCAGCTCTATCTATAATCCAGGCACAAAAAAGGACAATTCTTCCTAATCCTGTACAATCATGACTTGGACAGCTAATACCACATTTATTGCTGCTGCACTGATAGACAAGGAGGAAATTGATTTTCCCTCTGCCTAGCAAGGTTGATAAAATGATCCAGTATAAAGTATGCAACAATACCTTATGATGGCTCTCAACCAAATGAGCTTTGTGAAAATGAATAACTGCGATGAAAACTATAAAAAGAAAACTAAAATGAACATGTTTTAATATGCAACATGGTGCCAGTGAAATGACCATAACACCATAAGATATAGGAGCAGAATTAGGCCATTTGTCCTGTCACTCTGCTCCGCCATTTCTTCATGGCTGATTTATTATCCCTCTCAATCCTATTCACCTGCTTTCTCCTCATAACCTTTTACTAATCATGAATTTATCAACCTCTGCTTTAAGTATACTCAAAGACTTGGGCTCTACAGCCGTCCGCGGCAATGAATTCCACAGATTCACCACTCTCTGAGGAAAGAAATTCTTCATCTCTGTCCTAAGCGAATTCTGAGCATGCGTCCTCTGGTCCTAGACTCTCCCACCAAAAGAAATATCCTCTCCACATGCACTGTATTTAGGCCTTTTAATATTCGATACCGTGGTAGAAAGTTCATGAACCCTGAATTTTCTCTATTTCTGCATAAATATGGGTTCTCTTTCCCTATCCTAAAGCTGGATAAAGAGAACACAGTTAAATAAATAACACTAAAAAAAATCACACTTGTTCATTTGTTTATTGAGAAAAATGATTGGGAATTACATGTATTGTTGGAAAAAGTCTGTGAGCCTCTGAGGTAATGCCTCTTATAAAAGCTATTTGGAGTCAGCTGTACCAATCAGTGAACACACACAAAATGCCGGAGGAACCCAGCAGGCCAGGCAGCATCTAAGGAGAAGAGTACAGTCGATGTTTTGGGCCGAAACCCTTCAGCAGGACTGGAGAGAAAAAGATGAATATATTTAAAAGGTGGGGGGAGGAGAAGGGGTGAGGAACACAGAGTGATAGGTGTTACCGGGAGGGGATGGATGAAGTAAAGAGCTGGGAAGTTGATTCATGAAAGAGATACGGGGCTAGAGAAGGGGGAATCTAATTGAAGAGGACAGAAGCTCTGGTCTTATCTTCTTGCCTGCCCATTGCCTCCCTCTGGTGCTCCTCCCACACCCTTTCTCTTTCTTCCATGAGGTGTAGGGGCAGGTTCCACCTGCCTCCTCCCTCACTACCATTCAGGGACCCAAACTGTTCTTCCAGGTGAGGCGACACTTCACCAGTGAGTTTGTTGGGAACATATACAGTGTCCGGTGCTCCCGGTATGGCCTCCTGTATATCGATGAGACCCGATGTAGATTGGGAGACCACTTCACCGAGCACCTATGCTCTGTCCACCAGAAAAACCCAGATCTCCCAGTGGCCACCCATTTCAATTCCACTTCCCATTCCCATTCCAATATGGCCATCCATGGCCTCCTCCACTGTCGTGATGAGGCCACACTTAGGTTGGAGGAAGAACACCTTGTATTCCATTTGGGTAGCCTCCAACCTGATGGTATGAACATTGATTTCTCAAACTTCTCCCTCCCCCACCTTCACCAGTCCCCATTCCATTTTCCCTCTCTCACCTTATCTCCTGCCTGCCCATCATCTCCCTCTGGTGCTTTGGCAAACTCAAATGTCTTGAGGTAGATAAGTCACCTGGACCAGATGGACTACATCCCAGAGTCCTGAGAGACACTGCTGAAGAGATAGCTGATGCATTAGTCATGATCTTTCAAGAATCACTTGATTCTAGTATGGTCCCCAAAAACCAGACGATTGCAAATGTCACTCCACTCTTTAAAAAGGGAGGCAGGTGAAAGAAAGGAAATTATAGGGCATAATGATAAAATAAGTCAACGTCAGCATGGTTTCTGTCAAGGGAAATTTTGCCTGACAAACCTGGTAGAGTTCTTTGAGGAAGTAACAAGCAGGGTGGACAAAGGAGAGGCAGCAGATGTCACTTACCTGGATTTTCAGAAGGTGTTTGTTAAGGTGCCATGCATAAGGCTGCTTATCAAGATATAAAACAATAAGGTACAAGGTCATAATGAGGTAAATCATGAGATCAAGAGCCTGTCTTATCATACTAGGATATGATAAATCTTATAACATCACAAAATCACTTCTACCAGCTGCAAAGAAATTTACAGAGGAATTGGTGAACCCTTTCTCAGGTGCATTGGAGAAGAGGAATTGGTTAACCCTTTCTCAGGTGCACAGGGGAAGAGGAATTTGCAAAGGCCCAACTGTCCTCTGGCATCCACTGATCCAGCACACACCAGAAATCTAGGCTGGAACCTCCTGGTTTGTTCTGTTTTAAAACTACCCACACTTCGCGGTCAAAGGAGTTGGTAGCATTGAGCTGTAGGTGGCACTTTTGATCAATAAAACAGTCAAACTATTGAAGGCTATTAATTTTGACATTTTATGTAAAAGGTGAAATGGTTGAAACATTCTACAGAAAAAGAGAAACCTTCAGAGAGAGGCGTAGTAAATATCTCAAAGATTTATTTTTCATGTGAACTCTTTAACCTGAAATATAAACTCTTTCTCACTGCACTTGTGTTTCTATTTCATGTTTAAACCATTTTAATATTAATGTTTATTGCCATTCCATATAAAGATTCAGCACTGATGAAAGGTAAAGCTCCATTATGCTTGGGGCAGCTTCCACGAAGTGTTATCTAACTAGTCCAATTTGCCTTTCAATGAATTGTAACCTTCTACACCATCTTCAATCTGTCCTTTTGTTTATGATGCACAAGTTCATGAGACACCAACAGAACATTTTAAGATGTGTTTCAGGATCTAGGTCAAATTATTAACCAAATCTAGCTGCAGAGCATTTGTACATTCGAATGACTTCCGGATAGACCCAATAGGCCAAAATGGCCTAATTCTGTTGGTATATCTGATAGTCTTATAAACTTGGCAACTTGGCTGCCCTTGTAAAATCAGAAATAACAAGCTTGGCTGTTACCCTTGATTCAGATTTCAGTTTTAAATGCCACATAAGAAAGTGACCAGAGCAGCGTTTCTACACTGAGGAAACATTGCAAAGGAACAGAACATTCGATTCTGTCACGTAATGATGTTAAAAAACTAATTCACACCTTTATATTGAAGAGACTAGATAAGAACACAGATTCACCACTCTCTGGGAAAAGCAGTTCCTCCTCATCTCCATCCTAAATCTACTCCCCCGAATCTTGAGGCTATGTCCCCTAGTTCTAGTCTTACCTACCAGTGGAAACAACTTTCCTGCCTATGTTTTATCTATCCCTTTCATAATTTTGTATGTTTCTATAAGATCCCCTCTCATTCTTCTGAATTCCAGAGAGTATAGTCCCAGGCAACTCAATCTCTCCTCACCTTCATCCCTGGAATCAACCTGGTGAACCTCCTCTGCACTGCCTCCAAAGCCAGTATATCCTTCCTCAAGTATGGAGACCAGAACTGCACACAGTGCTCCACGTGCGACCTCACCAGTACCCTGTATAGTTGCAGCATGACCTCCCTGCTCTTGAATTCAATCCTTCTGGCAATGACAGCCAACATTTCATTTGCCTTCATGATAGTCTGCTGTACCTGCAAACCAACCTTGTGTGGTTCATGCACAAGCACTCCCAAGTCCCTCTGCACAGCAGCATGCTGCAGTTTTATACCATTTAAATAATAATCTGCTCTTCTATTTTCCTTCCAAAGTGGATGACCTCACATTTACCAACATTGTATTCCATCTGCCAGACCTTGGCCCACTCATTTAACCTATCTTTATCTCTCTGCAGACTCTCCACATCCTCTGCACAATTTGCTTTTCTGCTCAATTTAGTCTCATCAGCAAACTTAGATACACTACACTCAGTCCCCTCTTCCAGATCGTTAATGTATATCGTAAACAGCTGCGGGTCCAGCACCAACCCCTGTGGCACACCGCTCACCACTGATTGCCAACCAGAGTAACACCCATGTATCCAACTCTCTGCTTTCTATTAGTTAACCAATCCTCTATCCATGCTAATTACTGCAATGCACTCCTCACAGGTCCTCCAAAGCAACCTACTGGCCTACTCATTTAGAATGCTGATGCTAGACTTTTAACTAAGAACAGAATGAGGGAACATAAGAGGTCCTGATGAAGGGTTTTGGACTGAAATGTTGACTGTACTCTTTTCCATGGATGCTGCGTAGCCTGCTGAGTTTCTCTAGCATTTTGTGTGTGTTGAGGGAGCACATCACTCCCGTCCTAGCTACTCTGCATTGGCTTCCTGTATATTTTAGAATTGACTTTAAAATTCTCTCACTTGTTTTAAAGCTCTCAATGGCCACAACATCATAGCTCCAAGTACTGATCCACGCTCTAAGCTCATCCGCTTTGTTCATGACTCTTCTTGCATTAAAATAGACACATCTCAAACCATCAGTCTGAGTGTATCCCTTCTCTATCACCTGCCTATCCTCCCTCACACACTGTCTCCAAGCTTTCTCTATTTGTGAGCCAACCGCCTCTTCCTCTGTCTCTTCAGTTTGGTTCCCATCCCCTGCGATTCTAGTTTAAACTCTCCCCAATAGCATTAGCAAACCTCCCCGCCAGGATATTGATCCCCCTGGGATTCAAATGCAACCTGTCCTTTTTGTACAGGTCACACCTGCCCCAAAAGAGGTCCCAATGATCCAGAAATCTGAATCCCTGCCCCCTGCTCCAATCCCTCAGCCACGCATTTATCCTCCACCTCACTCTATTTCTACACTCACTGTCACGTGGCATGGGTAGTACTGGTTTCTCAATTGCTAGGAACTTACTGACAATTCTAGTGGTGTTTAGTGTTGTGGCTTTCTGGAGATTTACATCAATATTGCCATGTAGGCCGAATTGTTTAATGCTATTGTGTAGTGACGTTGGGATTAAACCAATTGTAGATATAACTATTGGGACAATGCGTATCCTGTTCATGTTCCATAGTCTTTCAATTCCTCTTTTATGTTTCTGGTGTTTTTCACATGTATTTTTGTCTATTGTAAACATTTGGAACAAGTAAGTTGTTATAGCTTGTTTTTTCTGTAATATTATATGTAGCAGGTTATTATGGATTGTCCTGTCTGTAGTAACAGATCAGTCGTAATATAATTTGAAGGATTCTTACTATAAAACTGGACTAGTCTCGCATTTATAGTAAGGTATGGTTTCTTTTATGAGTTTGTTTTTTAAAGCAAGACTTTGGTGAATGATGTTTACCACTTGATTGTTCCTGTATCAGTAATCAGATTGAGTTAAACTGCTGCAGGATCCTGTGATGTGTTGGACTGTTTCTGGTTTCATTTGGCATTTTCTGCATTTAGCATCTTGGTGTTTTTGGTCTTTTATTGTGCATTTTTGATCATTGTTTGTATTAACCACCTGGTCCTGTATTGCCCTAAGGAACTCCTCTGTTTCTAGGAAGAGGTCTCCAACTGTGAGCCAGGTGTTCAATGCTTCCTTGTCGACATCTAGTCTGCTCAGATCATGGGGATGTCTTCCATGGAGGGTCATGCTGTTCAATTGGTTAACTCTTTCTTCAATAGTGATAATTTCTTCATTTTTCTGGGTTTTGCTTTAATTTTAGTAGTGTATACTTTTTACCAGAATTGCATATGCTCACATGAAGTGCTGAATCCTGTTTTTACTAATAAAAATATATCCTTAAATGTTATATCTGACTGTTGTGTAAATATTTTAAGTCTGTTATTCTTCTTCCTCCTTCTGTCCTAGGTAGTGTTAATCTAAGCATGTTTGAGTATACATAGTTTTCTAAAATTTGTCATTTGAGTTCTTATTTTTCTGTGTAAATTTTCCAGATCAGTTTCAGACCAAGATATTATGCCAAAAGAATATGTTAATAAGGGGACAGTGAAAGTGTTTATTGCCTTTCTTATATTTTTTACTATTCAGCTCTGTTTGACAGAATTTTTTAAGCCTTGAGGTAATTCTTGTTGAAAATTTCCCCCTTTATCACACTATGATCTATTTTCTTTGCTTGTTGATATCCCAGATACTCATATATTTCATATGTACCCCACTGCTCTGTTTTACATTCTCCCAGCTCTATTTCCCCTTTATGTTCAATATTCTGCACTTATCTAGCCCAAAGTTCATGTTTATATCTTTTCAAAATATTTCTACTATTTGTATTAATTGCTTTAAGTTTACTGATGAAGGAATGTATAATTTCAAGTCATCCATGTATAGAAGATGTGTTAAGGTATAATTTGTTTCAATGTTTCTGATTTGATAATAGATTTTCATCCCATTCGGTAAATTAGAGAGCAGATTTATTTCTGTTATTATTATTATTACTACTACTACTAATACTACTACCTTGGTGGAATTAGATCAAAATCCATCCTGGGCATGCTTTCCCCTCTGGCATGTTGTGTGGAACAACGTAATAGATCCCATAAGACAGAAGGCGTTTGCTTATTTCTTGCGTTGGAGATATGGCTTCATTCACGTAGATCAGTAAAGCTAACTCCTTCATGGAATACCCTTCTGGATTGGGGAGGTGCCAACAGAACACAAATGTCAATAGCTTATTCTCTGTGACCCTGAAAGAGGATTTAGACCCAAAGGTCTGAACTAGATTGCCTGTATGTCTTTGCTAAGTTTGCTTTGTTCGTCAGCTCTAATCCTTTATGCCAATGACACACCACTGAATTTGGTAATGGTAGCTTTACCTTCCGAGGCATACCAGAATCAGGATTAATATCACTGGGAAATGGGAAATGTTTTCTTTTCTTGCTGCAATACATTACAATATATCATAGTAAAAAGACTATAACGTAAATATACATATAAAATTAAATGAATAGCGCAAAAAGAGAGCAAAAAAAGTAGTGATGCAGTAATCTTGTGTCCATTGTCCATTTAGAAATCTGACAGCAGAGAGAAAGGAGCTGAGTGAAACTATGTCAGTGGCTCCTGAGTTGTTTTTAAGAGAAGACACTATTGGTCTATTGGTTATACCCACTCCCCTCCTCCCGCAAATCTCCAGGCAATAGTACTTCAGAGCATTTCTGACAAATGCTCTCAGCACTGTAGCTCAAGATGATGGTGTGCTGAATATATTGCATTGTCTTTACTTTTCATGTCAATCTTCAAACAAAGTTATGTCATTATTAATAATGAGTATGTTACGGACATGCTGAAATCCTTAGCATCACCCTGCCCACATATCCTACAAGATTTTGAGCAGATTGGGAGCCAGTAGTTGAGATTCTGAGCTCTGGAATTCCTCACCTCCATCTCTGCCATCTTCATCTCTGTTCCTCTGGAATTCCTTACCTCTATCTCTGTCCATCTTCATCTCTGATCCTCTGGAATTCCTCATCTCCATCTCTGCCCATCTTCGTCTCTGTCTCTCTGGCCTCTCTAAGACCCACTGTAAAGGCTACCTACTTAGCCCAAATCCTATGCTAATATTAGACCATAAAACATAGGAGTAGAATTAGGCCATTCCACCCATCGAGTCTGCTCCACCATTCCATCATGGCTGATTTATTATTCCCCTCAATCCCATTCTCTGTCTTCTCCCTATAACCTGTGATGACCTGACTAACCTATTTTAAATACACACAATGACTTGGCCTCCACAGCTGTCTGTGCAATGAATTCCACAGATTCACCACCCTCTGGCTAAAGAAATTCCTCCTGATCTCTATTCAAAATGGATGTCCCTCTATTCTAAAACTGTTCCCTCTGGTCCTAGACTCTCCCACTATAGGAAACATCCTCTCCACATCCACTCTATCCAGGCCCTTTTCATTATGTGACTCTGATGTTCCTTGTGATAGTTCCCGACAGCAAGATAGCCATGTATAGAGACTGGTTTGTTTATTATGTGCTGTGTTGTATGAGGTAGGTCTTTACCTACCTCATACAGGGGGATGGGAACAAGTGCAGAGAGACAGAGGGGTGTAAAATGAGGGTAGAAGCAAAAAGTAGTAAGGTGAAAAGTAAAAGTGGCAGGCCGACAAATCCAGGGCAAAAATCAAAAAGGGCCACTTTTCAACATAATTATATAAGGGCTACGAGTGTTGTAAAAGCGAGCCTGAAGGCTTTGTATGTCAATGCAAGGAGCATTCGTAACAAGGTGGATGAACTGAATGTGCAGATAGTTATTAATGAATATGATATAGTTGGGATCACAGAGACATGGCTCCAGGGTGACCAAGGATGGGAGCTCAACATTCAGGGATATTCAATATTCAGGAGGGATAGACATGAAAGAAAAAGAGGTGGGGTAGCATTGCTGGTTAGAGAGGCGAATAACGCAATAGAAAGGAATGACATTAGCTGGGAGGATGTGGAATCGATATGAGTAGAGCTGCATAACACTAAGGGGCAGAAGACGCTGGTGGGAGTTGTGTACAGGCCACCTAACAGTAGTAGTGAGGTTGGGGATGGTATTAAACAGGAAGTTAGAAATGTGTGCAATAAAGGAACAGCAGTTATAATGGGTGACTTCAATCTACATATAGATTGGGTGAACCAAATTGGTAAGGGTGCTGAGGAAGAGGATTTCTTGGAATGTATGCGGGATAGTTTTTTGAACCAACATGTCGAGGAACCAACTAGAGAGCAGGCTATCCTAGACTGGGTATTGAGGAGGGGTTAGTTAGCAATCTTGTCGTGCGAGGCCCCTTGGGTAAGAGTGACCATAATATGGTGGAATTCTTCATTAAGATGGAGAATGACATAGTTAATTCAGAAACAAAGGTTCTGAACTTAAAGAAGGGTAACTTTGAGAGTATGAGACGTGAATTAGCTAAGATAGACTGGCAAATGATATTTAAAGGGTTGACGGTGGATATGAAATGGCAAGCATTTAAAGATCGCATGGATGAACTACAACAATTGTTCATCCCAGTTTGGCAAAAGAATAAACCAGGGAAGGTAGTGCACCCGTGGCTGACAAGGGAAATTAGGATAGTATCAATTCCAAAGAAGAAACATACAAATTAGCCAGAAAAAGCGGCACACCTGAGGACTGGGAGAAATTCAGAGTCCAGCAGAGGAGGACAAAGGGCTTAATTAGGAAAGGGAAAAAAGATTATGAGAGAAAACTGGCAGGGAACATAAAAACTGACTGTAAAAGCCTTTATAGATATGTGAAAAGAAAAAAGATTGGTTAAGACAAATGTAGGTCCCTTACAGTCAGAAACAGGTGAATTGATCATGGCGAACAAGGACATGGCAGACCAATTGAATAGCTACTTTGGTTCTGTCTTCACTAAGGAGGACATAAATAATTTTCCGGAAATAGTAGGGGACCGAGGGTCTAGAGAGATGGAGGTACTGAGGGAAATACATGTTAGTAGGGAAGTGGTGTTAGGTAAATTGAAGGGATTAAAGGCAGATAAATCCCCAGGGTCAGATGGTCTGCACCCCAAAGTGCTTAAGGAAGTAGCCCAAGAAATAGTGGATGCATTAGTGATAATTTTTCAAAACTCTTTAGATTCTGGATTAGTTCCTGAGGATTGGAGGGTGGCTAATGTAACCCCACTTTTTAAAAAAGGAGGGAGAGAGAAACCGGGGAATTATAGACCGGTTATCCTGACATCGGTGGTGGGGAAAATGCTAGAGTCAGTTATCAAAGATATGATAACAGCACATTTGGAAAGCGGTGAAATCATCGGACAAAGTCAGCATGGATTTGTGAAAGGAAAATCATATCTGACGAATCTCATAGAATTTTTTGAGGATGTAACTAGTAGAGTGGATAGGGGAGAACCAGTGGATGTGGTATATTTGGATTTTCAAAAGGCTTTTGACAAGGTCCCACACAGGAGATTAGTGTGCAAACTTAAAGCACTCGGTATTGGGGGTATGGTATTGATGTGGATAGAGAATTGGTTGGCAGATAGGAAGCAAAGAGTGAGAATAAACGGGACCTTTTCAGAATGGCAGGAAGTGACTAGTGGGGTACCACAAGGCTCAGTGCTGAGACCCCAGTTGTTTACAATATATATTATTAATGACTTAGACGAGGGAATTAAATGCAGCATCTCCAAGTTTGCGGATGACACGAAGCTGGGCGGCAGTGTTAGCTGTGAGGAGGATGCTAAGAGGATGCAGGGTGACTTGGATAGGTTAGGTGAGTGGGCAAATTCATGGCAGATGCAATTTAATGTGGATAAATGTGAGGTTATCCACTTTGGTAGCAAAAATAGGAAAACAGATTATTATCTGAATGGTGGCCGATTAGGAAAAGGGGAGGTGCAATGAGACCTGGGTGTCATTATACACCAGTCATTGAAAGTGGGCATGCAGATACAGCAGGCGGTGAAAAAGGCGAATGGTATGCTGGCATTCATGGCAAGAGGATTCGAGTACAGGAGCAGGGAGGTACTACTGCAGTTGTACAAGGCCTTGGTGAAACCACACCTGGAGTATTGTGCGCAGTTTTGGTCCCCTAATCTGAGGAAAGACATTCTTGCCATAGAGGGATACAAAGAAGTTTCACCAGATTGATTCCTTTGATGGCAGGACTTTCATATGATTAAAGACTGGATCGATTAGGCTTATACTCTCTGGAATTTAGAAGATTGAGAGGGGATCTTATTGAAACATATAAAATTCTGAAGGGATTGGACAGGCTAGATGCAGGAAGATTGTTCCCGATGTTGGGGAAATCCAGAACGAGGGGTCACAGTTTGAGGATAAAGGGGAACCTTTTAGGACCGAGATGAGGAAAAACTTCTTCACACAGAGAGTGGTGAATCTGTGGAATTCTCTGCCACAGTAAACAGTTGAGGCCAGTTCATTGGCTATATTTAAGAGGTAGTTAGATATGGCCCTTGTGGCTAAAGGGATCAGGGGGTATGGAGGGAAGGCTGGTACAGGGTTCTGAGTTGGATGATCAGCCATGATCATACTGAATGGCCGTGCAGGATCGAAGGGCCGAATGGCCTACTCCTGCAGCTATTTTCTATGTTTCTATGTTTCTATGTTTACAGGAAGAAACCACAAGTGTTACTTCTGTATCTGTTTCATGTTAGCATCTAAACGAGCGATTTATTGCAACACTCTCAGTCCATCTGTGCTAAAGGAGGTGGATAATTGCTATGACAAGGATCTCATTGAAAATGTTACTGTTCTGCTGCATAACAAACAAACAGGTTTAGTAAAGTATCCAATAGTTACAAAATCATTAAATGTGAGTTAATAAAGTAAATGTTCTATCTGGTATAATAAGCTGTTTCTCAGGTGTATATCCTGTTAATACAGATCTGATATTGGACTTGACGCAAAAGGAAATAATGTTATTTTTGAAGCCATATGGATACGTTTCCATTTCCTTTGTGTTTTATATATTTATCAACATGGGAAAAAGATATCTGATTAAAATAACACGTACCTGAATGCAAACTAAACTGCCCTTCACAAAAAAAGCTCTGTTAGTTCAAGTAAACTGAACCTTGACTACAAAAATTAATAATTTAATACTGAAAGAGACAATTTCATAAAACTGATAACAGCTCCTTCCATCATGGATTTCTGAACAGATAGCAAAAAAACACCTCGCCAGTGTTATCAGACTTCTGAACAGACAGCAAACTCTCCCCACTGTTACCACATTTCTGAACAGACAATGAACTCTCCCCACTGTTACCAGATTTCCGAATGGACAGTTAACCCTCCCCATTGTTACCAGATTTCTGAATGGACAGTTAACCCCTCCCCACTGTTACCAGATTTCTGAATGGACAGTTAACCCCTCCCCACTGTTACCAGATTTCTGAATGGACAGTTAACCCCTCCCCACTGTTATCAGATTTCTGAATGGACAGTTAACCCCTCCCCACTGTTATCAGATTTTTGAATGGACAGTTAACCCCTCCCCACTGTTATCAGATTTCTGAATGGACAGTTAACCCCTCCCCACTGTTATCAGATTTCTGAATGGACAGTTAACCCCTCCCCACTGTTATCAGATTTCTGAATGGACAGTTAACCCCTCCCCACTGTTATCAGATTTCTGAAGCACTGAAACAAGCAATCGTATCCCCACAATGCTGGTCCTCCTGTCTTTACCAAACACAAGCCCAATGTGGATTGTTGGTTGGTGTATTTCACTGTTGCAGATGTCATTATTCCCACTGCAGTTATCTGTACTCCAGTATAAGTTCTTGGTTGGATATCTGCAGGCTTCACTTCAGTATCTTTGAAAACTCATTTTGTGGAATGACTGAAACAGCCAAGCCAATGTCCAATTGCTTTTTAATTAATTTGCTTCTAGTGTGAACCATATGGCTGGTCTGCTGTTAGTTTGCACGTTATAAATCTCGAGCCTACCCAGCCCTGTCACTCCCAGCATCTTCAGATTTTTCATCGACAGCGTGTAGGTTGTTACTTTTCCTCAAACTGCAGCTTGACTCTTTAGCTTTTACTCTTCCCTCTGTAGTCCAGTTAATTTTGTTTGCCTGACATGCTCTTAGTATGTGTTCTTTTTTTAGCATTTTCTGCAAGTTTCACATTAAACCTACATTGGTTTGCTGTATATGAGCCCCTACCACAAGAGTAACATGATTAGTGTGGCCAGTTAAGTTTCTATTTAGACCAGGATGCCCCTCTGGGGTCAAACATCCCCTCAGTTAATGGTCAGCCCTGGCATAAAAAAACTTCGGGAACCTCCAGTTTAGACATTATAATTTTGTTCACATTCACTTTCATTCCTGACTACAACTCACTGTGCTTCGGTTAGGAGCCGCTTGTAAATACTTTCTTGTAAGATTCCACAATCTAAAGGATCTCACTGTGCATTAATAAACCCACCACTGAACTCACAATGGTTGGATATTGTCTTCAATTCAGCCACATAAGCTGAAATGGGGTCCCCTTCCTTTACATTCCACTTATGAAACCTAAAGCATTGTGCAGTCAACAATGGTTTCAGAAAACCACACAGACCAGAAAATAAGGAGCAGAATCACGACATTTGGTCCATCAAGTTTTCTCCATCATTTCATCTTGGCTGATCCACTTTCCCTCCCAACCCACTCTCCTGCCTTGTCTCCATAATCTTTTTGTTTTTTTCCCCTCTCTTACTGTGTCATTTAAACGGCTGCGGTGTGCTGTTCGTGCCAGATATTGGAGAACTGGGAGATCCAGAGTCTCCCGGAGAACTACGACTGCGTGAAGTGCATCCAGCTACAGCTCCTTGAAGACCGTGTTAGGGATCTGGAGCAGCAGCTGGATGACCTTTGGCTTGTAGGGAGAATGAGGAGATCATTGATCAAAGTTACAAGGAAGCAGTCACCTCAAAGTTGCAGGAGGTGAGTCGCTGGTGACTGTCAGGGGAAATGGAAATAGGCAGTTAGAGCAGAGCACCCCTGTGACAATCCCCCTCAAAAACAAGTAAACCACTTTGGATACTTTTGTGGGGGATGACCTCCCGGGAGAATGCTTTGGGTCTGGGTTTACAGGCATTGGGCATGGGTCCATGGTGCAGAAGGGAAAGGGAGAGAAGAAGGGAGTGGTGGTGATAGGAGACAGGAGATTCTGTGGACGTGAACGGAACACCCGGATGGAATGTTGCCTCCCAGGTGCCAGGGTCAGGGTTGTCTCAGATCGTGCCCTCAACATTTTGGAGAGGGAGGGGAGCAGCCAGATGTCTTGGTACATATTGGTACCAATGACATAAGATGGAAAAGTAGTGATGTCCTGAAGAGAGAACTTAGAGAGATTGGTAGAAAGTTGAGAAGCAGGGTCTCCCGGGTAGTAATTTCCGGATTGCTGCCTGTGCCATGCGCCAGTGAGGGTAGAAACAGGGTGACTTGGCAGATAAAGGAGCTTAGGAGGAGACAATGGCAACTAACAGTGAGTCCTTTGCTTGCATCCTTGGAAACAGCTCTACTTCCATCTTCAATATCTCTATTTTTCCCTTTCAGGTTTCTGTTGAAGACCCTGACTTTGGTTCTTTGCAGAAATGGGACCCACTCTCGGGGTTTCACGACTGGCTGTTATTCGATATGCCAAGGATGCGGCCGAAGAGATTAGCTTGTCTTCGGAGTTCCGGGATCTCGTGGCTGAGACGGGCAGACCGAGGGTTGGTGTCCCGGCAGGAAATCGATGTGTCGTAGGAGACGGAAGATCTCTGGCTGTGTGCCCAGAGACCCGAGATCTTTGGGCACAGAGCTCGATAGAATTGACACAACGGTCTTTTAACATCGTACACCAGCGAGTTGTTTGTTATGTCTCCCCTCTCGCTGTGAAACAGAGACACCTCTTTCTCCCTTATTAGGGAGAGAGAGAGAGCCAGTGGTATAGAAACATAGAAACATAGAAAATAGGTGCAGGAGTAGGCCATTCGGCCCTTCGAGCCTGCACCGCCATTTATTATGATCATGGCTGATCATCCAACTCAGAACACCGCCCCAGCCTTCCCTCCATACCCCCTGACCCCCGTAGCCACAAGGGCCATATCTAACTCCCTCTTAAATATAGCCAATGAACTGGCCTCAACTGTTTCCTGTGGCAGAGAATTCCACAGATTCACCACTCTCTGTGTGAAGAAGTTTTTCTTAATCTCGGTCCTAAAAGGCTTCCCCTCTATCCTCAAACTGTGACCCCTCGTTCTGGACTTCCCCAACATCGGGAACAATCTTCCTACATCTAGCCTGTCCAATCCCTTAAGGATCTTATACATTTCAATCAGATCCCCCCTCAATCTTCTAAATTCCAATGAGTACAAGCCCAGTTCATCCATTCTTTCTTCATATGAAAGTCCTGCCATCCCAGGAATCAATCTGGTGAACCTTCTCTGTACTCCCTCTATGGCAAGGATGTCTTTTCTCAGATTAGGGGACCAAAACTGCACACAATACTCCAGGTGCGGTCTCACCAAGGCCTTGTACAACTGCAGTAGTACCTCCCTGCTCCTGTACTCAAATCCTCTCGCTATAAATGCCAGCATACCATTCGCCTTTTTCACCGCCTGCTGTACCTGCATACCCACTTTCAATGACTGGTGTATAATGACACCTAGGTCACGTTGCACCTCCCCTTTTCCTAATTGGCCACCATTCAGATAATAATCTGTTTTCCTATTTTTGCCACCAAAGTGGATAACTTCACATTTATCCACATTAAATTGCATCTGCCATGAATTTGCCCACTCACCCAACCTATCCAAGTCACCCTGCATCCTCTTAGCATCCTCCTCACAGCTAACACTGCCACCCAGCTTCGTGTCATCCGCAAACTTGGAGATGCTGCATTTAATTCCCTCATCCAAGTCATTAATATATATTGTAAACAACTGGGGTCCCAGCACTGAGCCTTGCGGTACCCCACTAGTCACCGCCTGCCATTCTGAAAAGGTCCCGTTTATTCCCACTCTTTGCTTCCTGTCTGCTAACCAACTGTCCACCCACACCAATACCTTACCCCCAATACCGTGTGCTTTAAGTTTGCACACTAATCTCCTGTGTGGGACCTTGTCAAAAGCCTTCTGAAAATCCAAATATACCACATCCACTGGTTCTCCCCTATCCACTCTACTAGTTACATCCTCAAAAAATTCTATGAGATTTGTCAGACATGACTTTCCTTTCACAAATCCATGCTGACTTTGTCTGATCATTTCACCACTTTCCAAATGTGCTGTTATCACATCCTTGATAACTGACTCCAGCAGTTTCCCCACCACCGACGTTAGGCTAACCGGTCTATAATTCCCCGGTTTCTCTCTCCCTCCTTTTTTAAAAAGGGGAGTTACATTAGCCACCCTCCAATCCTCAGGAACTAGTCCAGAATCTAACGAGTTTTGAAAAATTATCACTAATGCATCCACTATTTCTTGGGCTACTTCCTTAAGCACCCTGGGATGCAGACCATCTGGCCCTGGGGATTTATCTGCCTTCAATCCCTTCAATTTACCTAACACCACTTCCCTACTAACATGTATTTCGCTCAGTTCCTCCATCTCACCGGACCCTCTGTCCCCTACTATTTCTGGAAGATTATTTATGTCCTCCTTAGTGAAGACAGAACCAAAGTAATTATTCAATTGGTCTGCCATGTCCTTGCTCCCCATAATCAATTCACCTGTTTCTGTCTGCAGGGGACCTACATTTGTCTTTACCAGTCTTTTCCTTTTTACATACCTATAAAAGCTTTTACAGTCCGTTTTTATGTTGCCTGCCAGTTTTCTCTCATAATCTTTTTTCCCCTTCCTAATTAAGCCCTTTGTCTTCCTCTGCTGAACTCTGAATTTCTCCCAGTCCTCAGGTGAGCCACTTTCTCTGGCTAATTTGTATACTGCTTCTTTGGAATTGATACTATCCCTAATTTCTCTTGTCAGCCACGGGTGCACTACCTTCCTTGATTTATTCTTTTGCCAAACTGGGATGAACATTTGTTGCAGTTCATCCATGCAACCTTTAAATGCTTGCCATTGCATATCCACCGTCAATCCTTTAAGTGTCATTTGCCAGTCTATCTTAGCTAATTCACGTCTCATACCTTCAAAGTTACCCTTCTTTAAGTTCAGAACCTTTGTTTCTGAATTAACTCTGTCACTCTCCATCTTAATGAAGAATTCCACCATATTATGGTCACTCTTACCCAAGGGGCCTCTCACGACAAGATCGCTAATCAACCCTTCCTCATTGCTCAAAACCCAGTCTAGAATAGCCTGCTCTCTAGTCGGTTCCTCGACATGTTGGTTCAAAAAACCATCCCGCATACATTCCAAGAAATCCTCTTCCTCAGCACCTTTACCAATTTGGTTCACCCAATCTACATGTAGATTGAAGTCACCCATTATAACTGCTGTTCCTTTATTGCACACATTTCTAATTTCCTGTTTAATACCATCTCCGACCTCACTACTACTGTCAAATAGTCTTTGGGGTACTGCAAGTCTGTGTCCTTGCTGCTGCTTTGCTGCACACTTGAGTGCTCGGTGGAGGTGCCGATGCATTTTTTTGCTGGTGGGGGAGGGGGGATTTTGGTTTGCTGCTGCTCACACGTGGAAGGGGGGAGCTGGGGGGGCTTTGGGGTTCTAAAATTTAACTGTGTCATTCTTTGGGGGCACTCCTCTGTTTTTGTGGATGGTTGCAAAAAAAAACATTTCAGGATGTATACTGAATATATTTCTCTGACATTAAGTGTACCTTTGAAATCTTTGAAATGCGTGGCTGAGAAGCTTGTACGGGGACAGGGCTTCAGGTTCTTGGATCACTGGGATCTCTTCTGGGGGAGGTATGACCTGTTCAAAAGTGACGGGTTGCACCTGAACTCGAGGGGGAGACCAACATTCTCCTGGGCAGGTTTGTTAGAGCTATTGGGGAGGGTTCAAACTAATTTGGCAGAGGGGTGGGAACCGGAGTGAAGGAACTCAGGATAGGACAGATGGTAAAAATGTAAAGATAGCGTGCAGTCAGACTGTCAGGAAGTATAGGCAGGTGATGGGACTTAGTTGCAGCCAACAGGCTGAGTATCAAAACATTAGGGATGCAGAATCAGGAAGGACAGCAAATTTACTCAAGGTGTTGTATCTAAATGCATGTAGTGTAAGAAATAAGGTGGATGATCTTGTTGCAATATTCCAGATTGCCAGGTATGATGTTGTGGCCATCACTGAATCGTGGCTGAAGGATGGTTGTAGTTGGGAGCTGAATGTCCAAGG
The DNA here is from genome assembly GCF_030028105.1 of Mobula birostris. Taxonomy (NCBI): domain Eukaryota; kingdom Metazoa; phylum Chordata; class Chondrichthyes; order Myliobatiformes; family Myliobatidae; genus Mobula; species Mobula birostris. The sequence continues at coordinate 252,212,779 of NC_092370.1, read as the reverse complement.
TTACACGTTATATCAGAGTCAAGTCAAGTCAAGTCAAGTCAAATTTATTTATAAAGCACATTTAAAAACAACCCATGTTGACCAAAGTGCTGTACAATCCATAACAGATAGCTAAAATCACAAATACAAGAAACACAGATATAAACAACAAGGCATTTAGCTTATAGGTACAAAATAAACAACACAAGGGCCTAGGCACAAGCCAAAAATCAGCCAGATCAGGGGGTTTCAAACGCTAGTGAATAAAGGTAAGATTTGAGCCTGGATTTAAAAGAGTCAATGGAGGGGGCAGATCTGATAGGGAGGGGAATGCTGTTCCACAGCCTAGGGGCTACAATAGCAAAGCGCGGTCACCCCTGAGCTTAAATTCAGATCGCGGGACAGCCAGGAGCTCCAAGTCAGCCAACCTGAGGGACCTGGAAGTAGAATAAGGGGTTAGAAGGTCTGTGATATAGGAGGGGACCAGCCCATTTAGGGATTTATAAACAAACAGGAGAACCTTAAAATCAATTCTGAACCATACTGGCAGCCAGTGGAGGGAGGCCAGGATAGGAGTGATATGGTCCCTCTTCCGGGCACCTGTCAGGAGCCTGGCTGCGGCGTTCTGGACCAGTTGCAGACAGGACAGGGACGACTGACTAATCCCAGTATACAGGGAGTTGGAGTAGTCCAAGCGGGAGGATATAAGGGCGTGGATGACTTTCTCGAGATCTTTGAACGAGAGAAACAACTTGATTTTGGCAATAGTATGAAGCTGGAAAAAACTGGCTTTTACTACTGCATTAATTTTATACTTTATACTTTATTGTCGCCAAACAATTGGTACTAGAACGTACAATCATCACAGCGATATTTGATTCTGCACTTCCCACTCCCTGGATTACAAATATTAAATATTTAAAATAGTAAAAATTAGTAAATATTAAAAATTTAAATTATAAATCATAAATAGAAAATAGAAAAATGGAAAGTAAGTTAATGCAAAAAAAACGAGAGGCAGGTTCGGATATTTGGAGGGTACGGCCCAGATTCGGGTCAGGATCCGTTCAGCGGTCTTATCACAGTTGGAAAGAAGCTGTTCCCAAATCTGGCCGTACGAATCTTGTCAAACTTAAAGGCGGAATCAAATATCACACCAAGGTTTTTAACATGGGGTTTGATAAGGGTGGACAGGTTACCAAGACTGTTGGTAATCACTTTGATAGAGTCGGGGGGGGGGGCCACATAGGACAACTTCAGACTTGCCTTCATTCAGCTGTAAAAAGTTTTGTGCCATCCAACACTTTGTGTCCTCAAGGCAGTTCATGAGACTGACTAGATTTGACTGGTCGTTTGGTTTCAAGGGGAGATAAAGCTGTGTGTTGCCTGCATAACAATGGAAGGAAGTGTCATATTTTTGAATGATTTGACTGGGGAGAAGCATGTATATAGAGAAAAGAATGGACCTGGGATGGAACCTTGTGGGACCCCGTGGGAGAGACACGCTGGGGGAGAGGAAAATTTGCCTATGTTGATGGAGAAGCTTCTATTTTTGAGGTAGGATGTGAACCAGTTCAGGGCAGTGCCATCAACACCAACCCCGTACTGGAGACGGTCTAGTAAAATGGCATGATCCACAGTATTGAATGCTGCGCTGAGGTCAAGAAGAAAAAGGATGGCAGAGTCACCTGAGTCGGTAGAGAGGAGCAGGTCATTGTACATATTCAGCAGGGCAGACTCTGTGCTATGATAAACCTTAAAACCTGACTGAAATCTTTCCAAGATGTTGTTTTGGTGTAGGTAGGGAAGCAATTGACAAAGAATAAACTTTCCGAGAACCTTTAACAGGAATGGAAGTTTAGAAATAGGTCTGTAGTTACTAGCTAAGGGATAGGGAGGTAGGTAGAGGGGGAGGTTGTCTCGGTTCCAACCGTTAATTCCCCATTTTCTCCTAATTCCCTTTGATGACGACACACCTGGTTTTAATCAAGACCTGCAGCATGAGAACCTCGGCTTTGCACCCACTAGTTGCTAGATCGTTGGTTTTGCCAGTGTGGTAATTAACGCTTCCCGGCCGCTTAGGATTGTGTGTCTTAAGTTTTGCTTCAGTACCGAGAATTATCTGTGAAACCCAGTCTCTCCGTGTCAAGATAAATTCTGCCTGTCTCCTGCCTTCCTGCTCTCCCTCCTGTTTGCCGTTGAACGCTCATGCCTGTGCCTGCATCCTAACTAAATCTTCATGCTTGTGTCCTGTGCTTGGGTTCACCTCATTCGTTGCAACAGAGTCGTGGCTCTACTGGTAAAGAGTGGCATCAAATCAGTAGAAAGATGTGACATAGGATCGGAAGATGTTGAATCCTTGTGGGTTGAATTGAATTGAATTGAATTGACAAAAATACTTACATCCTTCACATACATGAGGAGTAAAATTTTTACGTTATGTCTCCATCTAAATGTGCAATTATAGTAATTTATAATAAATATTATGTACAACAGGATAGTCAATATAGCATAGAAATACAATTGTATCAGCTTGAGTTAATCAGTCTGATGGCCTGGTGGAAGAAGCTGTCCCAGAGCCTGTTGGTCCTGGCTTTTATGCTGCGGTACCGTTTCCTGGATGGTAGCAGCTGGAATAGATTGTGGCTGGGGTGACTCGGGTCCCCAATGATCCTTTGGGCCCTTTTTACACACCTGTCTTTGTAAATGTCCTGAATAGTGGGAAGTTCACATCCACAGATGCACTGGGCTGTCCACACCACTCTCTGCAGAGTCCTGCGATTGAGGGAAGTACAGTTCCCATACCAGGGAGTGATGCAGCCAGTAAGGATGCTTTCAATTGTGCCCATGGAGAAAGTTCTTGGAAATTGGGGGCCCATACCAAACTTCCTCAACCATCTGAGGTAAAAGAGGCGCTGTTGTGCCTTTTTCACCACACAGCTGGTGTGTACGCATCAGCGGGTGAGCATCTGGGGGACAATGACCACCGCTCCCTGGCCTTTAGCATTATCATGGAAAAGGATAGAATCAAAGAGAACAGGAAAATTTTTATTTGGGGATGGGCAAATTATGATGCTATAAGGCTAGAGCTTGTGGGTGTGAATTGGGATGATGTTTTTGCAGGGAAATGTACTATGGACATGTGGTCGATGTTTAGAGATCTCTTGCGGGATGTTAGGGATAAATTTGTTCTGGTGAGGAAGATAAAGAATGATAGGGTGAAGGAACCATGGGTGACAAGTGAGGTGGAAAATCTAGTCAGGTGGAAGAAGGCAGCATACATGAGGTTTAGGAAGCAAGGATCAGCTGGGTCTATTGACATGTTCTCTATTTCTCAAAGAACTGTGCGCTGCGTCCTCCCTCAGATCTCTCCAACTCACGATCTGTGATCCGGTTATAGCCGAGTCCCTGCAAAGCTTTCCCCTTTTAAACTTCGCTCCCAGACCTATGAGCTGCATTATGTTTACGATGTCAGCAAAACTCAGCTTGGCTGGTTGGTTGGAGCAGTTCTATGTCTATGCAAACTGCATACTTTTCAACCCAATATACTCAATGAAACTGGTATTCACTTTGGACTGCTATTGCATTTGCTTCAAAGTGCTGCTTAATTTGTTCAGTATGCATTGTCCAGTTATCTGTTGTGTAATTGAACACATCTATCTTTCTGATATAGGCAGCCATTTCTGGTTTGCTTTGATTTATCATTATTTTCACCAACTGTTTATGAACCCTTGAATCTCTTCTCTTCCTTTCCAAAGGAACACGTGCTGCACATTTTAACTTGAATCTCTCTCCCTCTCTCTCTCTTCCTCTCCTTCCAAAGGAAAAAAGCATGCTTCAGCAGTAGGTGGTCATCCTGCGTTTGCTTTCAAACTTTCTTGACACCACTATTATGTTTTGTAATGCCAGAAACTAATTGTAAAAAAAACATGCAGGGCCAGAACACGTTTTGTCTACTTCATTTTTATTTTCTTTTTCCTTAGTGAGGTGTGCACATATGATGTGGTGGTATAGTGACATATCCCATTCATGTACCTCTTATGTATAACCCATATCGCAGAATGCTCAATCAATGAATATATTTACAATATTACTCAAATATTACAGAAATATTGAATGTACTATGCTATTGAATATTGAAAGGCAGAGTGAATTTGAAGAGGTTGTTTCCTATCAAGGTCGAGTGTCAGACCAGTGGACACAGCCTCAGAATAGAGGGACGTCCATTTAGAACAAAGATGAGAAGGAATTTCTTCAGCTGGAGTTGGTGAATCTGTGGAATTCATTGCCACAACCAGCTGCGGGGCCCAAGTTAATCAGTGTGTAAAGCAGAGGTTGATAGGATCTTGATTTGTTAGGGTGTCAAAGGTGACAGGGAGGAGGCAGGAGAATGTGGTTGAGAGGGATAATGAATCAGCCATGATGGAATGGCAGAGCAGACTCGATGGGCTGAATGGCCTAATTCTGCTCCTATGTCTTATGGCCTTATGTCTCTACATAATCATTTTATCAGAAGTTTTATAAACACATGATGGAGAAAGGAGTTGAAATTTATCTTGAAGGCATTAGATGGAAATGTGTAGAGGTGAATGAGAAGGCAAAGACATTGGTTGCTTTCAGAGGTATTTCCTATATCAGAGTTACATCAATTACTTTGACTGCCACCTGCTTCATTGTGATTCTGCCTAACGGCGTGAATACAGAGTTCAAAGGTTCAAATGTTCATTTTGTTGTCAAAGTCTGCATGTACAATCAAACTCTGATACTTGTCTTCTCCAGCTAGCCATAAAATACAGAAAGACCATGGTTGTTGATGAAAGTAAAGACGTCAACTCCACACACCCTCCCCCGCCCCACGGCATGTAAAAGAAAAGAAACAAAAGTCGCAGATCCCAAAATCCACCCCACACAGAAAAAAAGGTGACAATAACAATCCCCGACCTCTCACACAGAAAGAAACAGTGACAATAACAATCCCCAGCCCCTTCATTCGCAGAAAAAACAATGGCAATAACAGTCCCCAACCCTGTCATTCTCAGAAAAAAAACTGTGACATTAACAATCCCTGACCCCTCACTCACAGAACAGAACGGTGACAGTAACAACAAAACTCCCAACCTCCCCTTTCACACACAAAAAAATTAACGGATCACCCACCCACCAATCAGCCAGAAGAAAGACAACACCAAGAAACTGAAGGAAACCAATATAAAGTACAGTCCAATAGTCACATCAATCTCAGAATATTGGAACCATCTTTTCACCTGCGTAAGTTTAAAGACCAGCGAATCCTGTGAGTGTGGCGAAAGGGTGCAGAACATTGAACATGTTCTGCGCAACTGCCCACTCTCACCTGATCTAGCTGACACTGTCCTGCTCAACATCAAACAAACAACACTAGAGTGGCTGGCTGGCTGCTGTGACAAGCTATGATGATGATGATCTGCATACGAGGAGAGTGGCCATGTGAACGAATTCTCTAACTCTCAGTAATTTATCCCCCTCGTCCTTCCCTCCCCTACCACTCTCATTCTGGTGAGTGCCTGCTCACCTCTCTTCCTTCTCTTTCTCCCGTGGTGACTCTCCTCTCCTGTCAGATTCCTTCCTTTCCAGCCCTCTACCTTCATCCGCATTCCAGCATCTTACCTCATCCCCACCCCCACCCAGCTGGCTTCACCTATCATTTTCCAGCTTGTTCTCCTTCCCCTTCCCCCAACTTCCTAACTTCTTGTTCTAGTTCTCCCCCACCCTGTTCCTTTCCAGTCCTGATGAAGAGTCTCAACCTGAAACGTTGTCTGTTTTTTCATTTCCATAGATGCTGCCTGACCTGCTGAGTTCCTCCAGCATTTGTGTATGTTGCTGAGTGAGAGATTTTATTTCCAGGTGCTCTGGTTTCCTCCCACAGTTAATAGGTTAATTGGTCATTGCAAGTTGTCCTGTGATTAGGCTGGGGTTAAATTGGTGGGATGCTGGGCAGTCTGGCCCAGTGGGCAGGAAGGGGCTGTATCTCGACATAAAATAAATTATAGAGAGAAGCTGTTGATGGGGATGCAAACAGAGACTTTTGTGAGCATTCGCTTTAATTTCCTGCTCTCTGTTGACGATAATAGATCGCAGGCTGCACTCCAAACGTCTGCTGATCCCTGGTCCATTCTCTTCACATGACTGCATGAGCAAAGTTACTTGTTTTGTAAGGGAGCAGCTGTATAACCAGGTGTAGGTTCATTCACTGACCAACAGCATGTGTAATCTCAGGAGTATTGACATGCAATACGTATCACAGTTCTAAATTACTATCATTCTACAGGGGTTAGTTTTCGTCACCACCCCTTTGGTCGAGAAAGCACGGCATTGTCTCCACTTCCTCAGGAGATTGAGGAGAGTGAGGCTCCATATCCACACACCTAACCAATTTTCACAGGAGTAATATTGAGAGTGTCCTGACCCACAGCATCTCTGTCTGGTAAAGGAATTGAAAGGAATCTGACCGCATCCCTGCAAAGGATTGCGAGGGCTGTGACAGAATACAACCATCTGAGACATTTAACAGGAGCCCTGTGTACGTGGGGCCTTTAGTATTGTCAAGAATCCCTACCGCCCATCCAATAACCTCCTTGAGCCCCGACCATCAGTCAGGAGGTAACATAGCGTTAGGATCACAATGGTTCAGATGGAAAGCAGTTGCTGCCCCTACCGAAACCCCGAACACCACCTGGGTCTCACCAAAACCCCGAACGCCACCCGGGTCTCACCGAAACTCCGAACACCACCCGGGTCTCACCGAAACCCCGAACACCACCCAGGTCTCACCGAAACCCTGAACACCACCCGGGTCTCACCGAAATCCCAAACACCACCCAGATCTCACCAGCTGTGAAGCACCAGTACTGTTTACTTTTTAACTTGTGTGGTAAATGCACCTTATTATTTGTTGATTTATTTTTTGATAACAAAAGATTCCCTTTCTAGTTGGCTGCCAGTGACTAGTGGTATTCTGCATGGGTTGGTGTTAGGACCACTTCTGTATATAAATGATTTAGATGATGGAATAGGTGGCTTTGTTGCCAAGTTTGCAGAAGATACGAAGATTTGTGGAAGGCAGGTACTATTGAAGAAATAGGTAGGATGCAGAAGGACTTAGACAGATCAGGAAAATAGGCAAGAAAGTGGCAAATGAAATATAATACTGGAAATGCATAGTCATGCACTTTGGTAATAGAAATAAATGAGCAGACTATTTTCTAAACGGGGAGAAGATCCAGGAATCTGAGATGCAAAGGGAGTCCTTGTGCAGAACACCCTGAAGGTTAACTTGCAGGTAGAGTCGGTGGTGAGGAAGGTATGCCATGTCAGCATTCATTTCAAGAGGTCTAGAATACAACACAGCAGTGTGATGTTGAGGTTTTATAAGGCACTGGTGAGGCCTCATCTTGTGTATTGTCAACAGTTTTGGGCTCCTCATCTTAGAAAAGATGCACTGACATTGGAGAGAGTTCAGAGGAGCTTCACAAGGATAATTCTGGAACTGAAAGGGTTATCAAACGAGGAACGTTTGATGGCTCTGGGTCTGTACTCACTAGAATTCAGGAGGATGACAGGGGATCTCATTGAAACCTTTCAAATGTTGAAAGGCCGAGACAGAGTAAATGTGGAAAGGATGTTTCCCACGGTGGGGGAGTCTAGCACAAGAGGGTACAACCTCAGGATAGAGAGGCACCCATTTAAAACAGAGATGAGGAGAATTTTCTTCAGCCAGAGGGTGGTGAATTTGTGGAATTTATTACCACAGGCAGCTGTGGAGGTCAGGTCGTTGGGTGTATTTAAGGCAGAGATTGATAGGTTCTTGATTGGACATGGCATCAAAGGTTACGGGGAGAAGGCCAGGAACTGGGGCTGAGGAGGGGAAGAAAGGATCAGCCATGATTGAATGGCAGAGCAGACTCGATGGGCCAAATGGTCTAATTCTGCTCATATGTCTTATAGTCTAAATGCGATGTTAGCCTTCATGCTAGCATTCAAATAGAGCTGTTAGGGAGAGTTTAAACTAATCTGTCAGGGGGATGGGAACCAGAGTGATAGGGCTGAGGAAGGAGAAAACAGAAATAAATCAAGGATAGCGTGCAACAGAGATGATAGAAAGGACAGGCAGGAGATAAGGCATAAGGAGATAAGACCAGTGCTATCATGTTTGCTGTTGTGTGCTGGGGCAGCAGGCTGAGGGTAGCAGACACCAACAGAATCAACAAACTCATTCGTAAGGCCAGTGATGTTGTGGGGATGGAACTGGACTCTCTGACGGTGGTGTCTGAAAAGAGGATGCTGTCTAAGTTGCATGCCATCTTGGTCAATGTCTCCCATCCACTACATAATGTACTGGTTGAGCACAGGAGTACATTCAGCCAGAGACTCATTCCACCGAGATGCAGCACCGAGCGTGATAGGAAGTCATTCCTGCCTGTGACCATCAAACTTTACAACTCCTCCCTTGGAGGGTCAGACACCCTGAGCCAATAGGCTGGTCCTGGACTTATTTCATAATTTACTGGCATAATTTACATATTACTATTTAACTATTTATGGTTTTATTACTATTTATTATTTATGGTGCAACTGTAACGAAAACCAATTTCCCCCGGGATCAATGAAGTATGACTATGACTATGACTATGACTAATCACAGCCAGTGGGATGAGTTACGGGGCAATAGAGACATGGTGCAGTTAAAACAGAAAGCAACAAAGTACTGGGCTGAAAGTGTTATATTTGAATGCAGGCAACAGAGGAAATAAACTGGACAATCTTGAAATTCAGCTACAGATTGGCAAGTATGACGTTGTGGCCATCTCTGAAACTTGGCTAAAGGATGACTGCCATTGGGAGCTGAACGTCCAGTGATATACGGTGTATCGGAAAGATAGGGTAGTAGGCAGAGGGGCTGGTGTGGCCCTGTGTATAAGAAGTAATATTAAATCATTAGAAAGGGATGACATAGGATCGGAAAGTGTAGAGTCTCTGTGGGTTGAGTTAAGAAATGACAAGGGTAAAAGGACCCGAATGGCAGTTGTATACAGGCTCCCAAACAGCAGCCGGGATGTGGATTACAAATTACAGCAGGAGATAGAAAAAGCATGTCAGAAGGGCAATTTCATAATAATCGTTTGGGATTTTAACATGACAGTGGATTGGGAAATCCCGGCCAGGTCTGGACCTCAAGAAAGAGAATTTGTAGAATGTCTAGGGGACGGCCTTTTAGAACAGCTTGTTGTTGAGCCCAGTAGGGGAACGGCTGTGCTGGATTGGGTGTTGTGCAATGATCCAGAGGTGATAAGGGAGTTTAAGATTAAGAAACCCTTAGGAAACAGTGATCTTAATATGATCGAGTTCACTTTGAAACTTGAGAAGGAGAAACTAAATCCCAAAGTGTCGGTATTTCAGTGGAATAAAGAAAATTTTAATGGCATGAGAGGGAAATTGGCCAAAGTTGACTGGAAATAGACACTAGCAGGAAGGACAGCAGAGCAGCAATGGCTGGAGTTTCTGTGAAAAATGAGGGAAGTACAAGACAGATATTTTCCAAATAAGAAAAAATTTTTGAATGGAAGAAAGACACTACCGTGGCTGACAAGTGAAGTCAGAGCCAAAGTAAAAGCAAAAGAGAGGGTATACAAGGAAGCCAGAGCTAGTGGGAAGATAGAGGATTGGGAAACTTTTAAAAACTTGCAGAAGGAAACTAAGAAGGTCATTAGGAAGGAAAAGATGAATTATGAAAAGAAGCTGGCGACTAATATCAAAGAAGATACTAAAAGCATTTTTAAGTATATAATGGGTAAAAGAGAGTCAAGGGTAGATATAGGACCAACAGAAAATGACGCTGGAGATATTGTAATGAGAGACGCAGAGATGGCAGAGGAACTGAATGTGTATTTTGCATCGGTCTTCACAATGGAAGACACCTGCAGTATACCAGACATTCAAGAGTGTCAGGGAAGTGAAGTATGTACAGTGAAAACTATGACTGAGAAGATGCTCAGGAAGCTTAATGGTCTGAGGGTGGATAAATCTCCTGGACCTGACGGAATGCACCCTTGGGTTCTGAAGGAAGTAGCTGGAGAGATTGCGGAGGCATTAACAATGATCTTTCAAGAATCAATAGAATCTGGCATCATACCGGATGACAGTAAAATTGCAGATGTTATTCCACTATTTAAGAAGGGTGGGAGGCAGCAGAAAGGAAACAATAGACCTGATAGCCTGACATTAGTGGTTGGGAAGTTGTTAAAGAAGGCCTTTGACGAGGTGCTGCACATGAGGCTGCTCAGCAAGATAAGAGCCCATGGAATTACAGGGGAGTTACTATCATGGGTGGAGTATTGGCTGGTCGGAAGAAAACAGAGAGTGGGAATAAAGGGATCCTATTCTGGCTGGCTGCCGGTTACCAGTGGAGTTCCACAGGGGTCGGTGTTGGGACCGCTGCTTTTTACAATGTATGTCAATGATTTGGAGTCTGGTATTAAGGGATTTGTGGCTAAATTTGCCGATGATACAAAGATACGTGGAGGAGCAGGTAGTGTTGAGGAAACAAAGAGCCTGCAGAGAGACTTAGATAGTTTAGGGGAATGGGCAAACAAGTGGCAAATGAAATACAATGTTGGAAAGTGTATGGTCATGCACTTTGGTGGAAGAAATAAATGGGCAGACTATTATTTAGATGGGGAGAGAATTCAAAATGCAGAGATGCAAAGGGACTTGCGTGTCCTTGTGCAGGATACCCTAAAGGTTAACCTCCAGGTTGAGTCGGTTGTGAAGAAGGCAAATGCAATGTTGGGATTCATTTCTAGAGGTATAGAATATAAGAGCAGGGATGTGATGTTGAGGCTCTATAAGGCACTCGTGAGACCACACTTGGAGTATTGTGTGCAGTTTTGGGCTCCTTATTTTAGAAAGGATATACTGACATTGGAGAGGGTTCAGAGAAGATTCACAAGAATGATTCCAGGAATGAAAGGGTTACCCTATGAGGAACATCTGGCAGCTCTTGGGCTGTATTCCCTGGAGTTCAGGAGAATGGGGAGGGATCTCATAGAAACATTCTGAATGTTAAAAGGCTTGAACAGATTAGATATGGCAAAGTTATTTCCCATGGTAGGGTTGTCTCGGACAAGAGGGCACGACTTCAGGATTGAAGGACGTCCATTTAGAACAGAGATGCGGAGAAATTACTTTAGTCAGAGGGTGGTAAATCTGTGGAATTTGTTGTCACGAGCAGCTGTGGAGGCCAAGTCATTGGGTGTATTTAAGGCAGAGACAGATAGGTTCTTGACTAGCCAGGGCATCAAAGGGTATGGGGAGAAGTCAGGGAATGGGGATGACTGGAAGAATTGAATCAGCCCATGATTGAATGGCAAGGTATAATCGATGGGCTGAATGGCCTACTTCTGCTCCTATATCTTATGATCTTATCTTTTGGTCATTTCAAGAGGACTAGAATATGAAAGCAAGGATGTAATAATGAGACTTTATTGAGCACAGGCGAGGCCTCATTTGAAGTATTGTGTGCAGTTTTGGCCCTTTATCTTAGAAAGGATGTTCTGGAACTGGAGAGGGTTCAAATGAGGTTCACGAAAATGGTTCCGGGATTGAATGGCCTGTCATGTGAAGAGCTTTGATGTCTCAGGGCCTGTATTCACTGGAATTTAGAAGAATGAGGAATGACCTAATTGACACCTATCAATTGGTGAAAGACCTTGATAAAGTGGATGAGCAGAGGAGGTTTCCAAAGAAGGACCAGAGGACACAGCATCAAAATAGACGGGCATCCTTTTAGAACAGAAATGTGAAGGAATTTCTTTAGCCAGAGAGTGGTGAATCTTGGCAGCTGTGGAGGCCAAGTCTTTATGTGTATTTAAGGTGGAGGTTGATAGATTTTTGATTGGTCAGGGCATGTCGGGATGTACGGAGATGGCAGGAGATTGGGGCCAAGAGGAAAATTGGACCTGTCATGATGAAATGGCAGAGCAGACTTGATGGAACAAATGGACTGATTGTGCTCCTATATCTTATCGTCTTATGGTCTTATGATTGTATTGAATGCCGAGCTGTAATCGATAAACAGCAGCCTGATGTAGGTATTACTATTGTCCAGGTGATCCAAAGCCAAGTGGAGAGCCAGTGAGGTTGCATTCAACATTCAACATTTAATATTTCAACATTCAAACTTGGCAAGAGAGCCATCCATTCCATCATCTAAATCATTGATATACAGCATAAAAAGAAGTGGTCCCAGTACCAGCCCCTGTGAAACACCACCATTCACTGGCAACCTAGCAGAAAAGGATCCTTTCATTCCCACTCGCTGCCTCCTACCAATCTGCCAATGCTCTAACAATGCCAATAATACCATGGGTTCTTAACTAGCTAAGCAGCCTTGTGTGTGGCATCCTGTCAAAGGCCTTCTGAAAGTCCAAACATACAACATCCACTGCATCTCCTTTAACTATCCTACATTGAGGACATGGGCCTCTGGTTCCTCTTACTGAAGTCAATAATCAGCTCCTTGGTCTTACTAACATCGAATAGGAGATTGTTGTTGTGGCACCACTCAGCCATACTTTTAGTCTCTCTCCTATAACCTGATTCATCACCACCTTTGATTCGGTCTATGACAGTGGTGTCATCAGCAAACTTAGATATGGCATTGGAGCTGTGCCTAGCCTCTCAGTCATAAATGTAAAGTGAGTAGAGCAAGGGGCTAAGCACACAGCCTTGTGCTGCACTTGTATTACTGGAGCTCATGAGGAGATGTTGCCAATAAGAACTGACTGCGGTCTGCAAGTGAGGAAATCCACGATCCAGTTGCACAAGGAGATATTGAAGCCAAGGTCTTGAAGCTTATTGATCAGTTTTGAGGTTATGATATAAAGAGCATTCCAATTGAATGCCGAGCTGTAAATGATAAAGATCATCCTGATGTATGCATCTTTGCTGTCCAGATGTCTCAGAGTTGAGTGAAGAGCCAACAAGATGACATCAGTGAGGCTGATCAACATCTCCACCCACTAACCCATCCCTCCATAACCCGCACCACCACTATTTTATCATCTCCTGTCAGTCACCTTATGTACAGACACTTAATGAACATACAATCAAACTGTGGATATAAGCTATTTTATGTATTTATATTTATTGTGATTTTATTGAATTTCCGGAGTTAGGAGATAAACTAAAAAGTAGGACCACAAAAGTAATAATCTATGGATTACTACCAGTGCCATGTGCTAGTCCGAGTAGAAATAGGAGGAAATATCAGATGAATACGTGGCTTGAAAAGTGGTGCAAGGGGGAGGGATTCAAATTTCTGGGGCATTGGAACCAGTTCTGGAGGAGGTGGGACTGGTACAAACAGGATGGTCTGCACCTGGGCTGGACCAGAACCAATGTCCTAGGGGGGAGCGTTTGCTACTGTTGTTCAGGAGGATTTAAACTAATGTGGCAGGGGGATGGGAACAAGTGCAGAGAGACAGAGGGGTGTAAGATGAGGGTAGAAGCAAAAAAGTAGTAAGGTGAAAAGTAAAAGTGGCAGGCCGGCAAATCCAGGGCAAAAATCAAAAAGGGCCACTTTTCAACGTAATTGTATAAGGGCTAAGAGTGTTGTAAAAGCAAGCCTGAAGGCTTTATGAGTCAATGCAAGGAGCATTCGTAACGAGGTGGATGAATTAAAAGTGCAGATTGTTATTAATGAATATGATATAGTTGGGATCACAGAGACATGGCTCCAGGGTGACCAAGGATGGGAGCTCAACGTTCAGGGATATTCAATATTCAAGAGGGATAGACATGAAAAAAAAGGAGGTGGGGTAGCATTGCTGGTTAGAGAGGAGATTAACACAATAGAAAGGAAGGACATTAGCCGAGAGGATGTGGAATCGATATGGGTAGAGCTGCATAACACTAAGGGGCAGAAAACGCTGGTGGGAGTTGTGTACAGGCCACCTAACAGTAGTAGTGAGGTTGGGGATGGCATTAAACAGGAAATTAGAAATGCGTGCAATGAAGGAACAGCAGTTATAATGGGTGACTTCAATCTACATATAGATTGGGTAAACCAAATTGGTAAGGGGGCTGAGGAAGAAGATTTCTTGGAATATATGCGGGTTGGTTTTCTGAACCAACATGTCGAAGAACCAACTAGGGAGCAGGCCATTCTACACTGGGTATTGAGCAATGAGGAAGGGTTAGTTAGTAATCTTGTCGTGAGAGTGACCATAATATGGTGGAATTCTTCATTAAGATGGAGAGTGACATAGTTAATTCAGAAACAAAGGTTCTGAACTTAAAGAAGGGTAACTTTGAAGGTATGAGATGTGAATTAGCTAAGATAGACTGGCAAATGATACTTAAAGGGTTGACGGTGGATATGCAATGGCAAGCATTTAAAGATCGCATGGATGAACTACAACAATTGTTCATCCCAGTTTGGCAAAAGAATAAATCAGGGAAGGTAGTGCACCCATGGCTGACAAGAGAAATTAGGGATAGTATCAATTCCAAAGAAGAAACATACAAATTAGCCAGAAAAAGCGGCTCACCTGAGAATTGAAAGAAATTCAGAGTCCAGCAGAGGAGGACAAAGGGCTTAATTAGGAAAGGGAAAAAAGATTATGAGAGAAAGCTGGCAGGGAACATAAAAACTGACTGTAAAAGCTTTTATAGATATGTGAAAAGAAAAAGATTGGTTAAGACAAATGTAGGTCCCTTACAGTCAGAAACAGGTGAATTGATTATGGGGAGCAAGGACATGGCAGACCAATTGAATAACTACTTTGGTTCTGCCTTCACCAAGGAGGACATAAATAATCTTCCAGAAATAGTAGGGGACAGAGGGTCCAGTGAGATGGAGGAACTGAGCGAAATACATGTTAGTAGGGAAGTGGTGTTAGGTAAATTGAAGGGATTAAAGGCAGATAAATCCCCAGGGCCAGATGGTCTGCATCCCAGAGTGCTTAAGGAAGTAGCCCAAGAAATAGTGGATGCATTAGTGATAATTTTTCAAACTCTTTAGATTCTGGATTAGTTCCTGGGGATTGGAGGGTGGCTAATGTAACTCCACTTTTTAAAAAAGGAGGGAGAGAGAAACCGGGGAACTATAGACCGGTTAGCCTAACGTCGGTGGTGGGTAAACTGCTAGAGTCAGTTATCTGACTCTATGTGATAACAGCACATTTGGAAAGCGGTGAAATCATCGGACAAAGTCAGCATGGATTTGTGAAATGAAAATCATGTCTGACGAATCTCATAGAATTTTTTGAGGATGTAACTAGTAGAGTGGGTAGGGGAGAACCAGTGGATGTGGTATATTTGGATTTTCAAAAGGCTTTTGACAAGGTCCCACACAGGAGATTAGTGTGCAAACTTAAAGCACACGGTATTGGGGATAAGGTATTGATGTGGATAGAGAATTGGTTAGCAGACAGGAAGCAAAGAGTGGGAATAAACGGGACCATTTCAGAATGGCAGGAAGTGACTAGTGGGGTACCTCAAGGCTCAGTGCTGAGACCCCAGTTGTTTACAATATATATTAATGACTTAGATGAGGGAATTAAATGCAGCATCTCCAAGTTTGCAGATGACACGAAGCTGGGCGGCAGTGTTAGCTGTGAGGAGGATGCTAAGAGGATGCAGGGTGACTTGGATAGGTTAGGTGAGTGGGCAAATTCATGGCAGATGCAATTTAATGTGGATAAATGTGAAGTTATCCACTTTGGTGGCAAAAACAGGAAAACAAATTATTATCTGAATGGTGGCCGATTAGGAAAAGGGGAGGTGCAACGAGACCTGGGTGTCATTATACACCAGTCATTGAAAGTGGGCATGCAGGTACAGCAGGCGGTGAAAAAGGCGAATGGTATGCTGGCACTTATAGCGAGAGGATTCGAGTACAGGAGCGGGGAGGTACTACCTCAGTTGTACAAGGCCTTGGTGAGACCACACCTGGAGTATTGTGTGCAGTTTTGGTCCCCTAATCTGAGGAAAGACATTCTTGCCATAGAGGGGGTACAAAGAAGGTTCACCAGATTGATTCCTGGGATGGCAGGACTTTCATATGATGAAAGACTGGATTGACTAGGCTTATACTCTCTGGAATTTAGAAGATTGAGGGGGGGATCTTATTGAAATGTATAAAATTCTAAAGGGATTGGACAGGCTAGATGCAGGAAGATTGTTCCCGATGTTGGGGAAGTCCAGAACGAGGGGTCAAAGTTTGAGGATAAAGGGGAAGCCTTTTAGGACCGAGATGAGGAAAAACTTCTTCACACAGAGAGTAGTGAATCTGTGGAATTCTCTGCCACAGGAAACAGTTGAGGCCAGTTCATTGGCTATATTTAAGAGGGAGTTAGATGTGGTCCTTGTCTTAAGATTCAGAGGCAATCACTTGAATCTAGAGTGTCTTCCTATGCAGACTGGTGAGTATCTGTAATTCTGAATCATGGAGGGTAGGCAAGTGAGGGTTTTGCTCTGCCATGGCCGGTCGCAAGCCCAGCTGCGAAAGGAGAGAGGTTGGGCATGGGGCTAGTAAGTCAGTGCTGTAAAACCCAGAGACACCAGCAGAGACCGGAGACCTCATCCTGGGAGAGGAAAGATCTTCAAAGACGGGTTGCACCTTGAGACAACTTGAAAGACTAACCCAGGACAGGGCACTCGGGTGAGCTGCTATCAACAGCCTATGCCCCAGTCGGGGCAACAGGCTTAAGGAAGGAAAAAGAGAAACATAAGGAATTAAGAAATCGGTGCAGGAGTAAGCCACCTGGCCCATCGAGCCTGCCCCGCCATTCAATAAGATCGTGGCTGATCTGTCCATGGACTCATCTCCACCTACCTGCCTTTTCCCCATAATCCTTAATTCCCCTACTATGCAAAAAGTAGATAAACATTTGAAAATCCAGGAACTGGAGATCATGGGGAACTAGCACAGAAAAGAAAATAAGGCCTGGGGTACATCAGCCATGGTCATATTGAATGGTGGGGCAGGCTTGAGGGGCCAGTTCCTGACCCTGTCTTAGACAATAAGACCATAAGACATCGTGGCAGAATTAAGCCTCTCTGCTCTGTCAATCCATCATGGCTGATTTTTTGAACTACCTGTATAGTACCAGTGAGATCCCAGTAGAAAACAGGGAATGCCAGGTGAGAGGTTTAGAACTGGATTGAACTCTATTCCCTATCTGTGTTTTCCTGAATTGTGTCTCCTCCTGTCCAAGTAGACTGGACTCTGCTGAGCGAGGAACATCACACAACAGATTGAATTGTGACAGTTGACTTGTTGATGAACATAATGACCTGGCAGAAATACACCAGAGGCACTCGAGATATATTTAGCACAGTTGGCTGCTCATGTTGAACATGCAGAGATATGCAAGCTGCTGGCGATGAGACCCACCCAGAAAGCAAAAAGCTAAATGGAATGGTTGTTTCCTATTGATATTCTCAAACATACAACACAAATATCACCATCCTCTGTTAACTAGAGTCAAAGTTCAAAGGAAAATTTATTATCAGAGAACATGCATGTCACCACATACATCCCTGAGATTCTCTTTCCTGTGGGTATATTTGGAAATCTATAGAACAGTAACTGTAAACAGGATCAATGAACAACAAACTGTGCAAATGCAGATATAAATAAATAGCAATAAATAACGAGCATGAAATAACAAGATATAGAGTCCTAAAGGTGAGACCATTGGTTGTGGGAACACCAGAAATAGAACGAGTGTTGTTATCCCTTTTGTTAAAGAGCCTGATGGTTGGGGGGTAGTAACTGTTATTGAACCTGTTGCTGTGAGTCCTGAGGTATTTATACCTTCTACCTGACGGCAGCAGTGAGAAGAGAGCATGGCCTGGGGGGGGCGAGGATCTTTGATGAGGGATGCTGCTTTTCTATGAAATGTTTCATGTAGGTGTACTCAATGGTTGGGAGGGCTTTACCTGTGATGTACTGGGACGAATCCACTACCGTTTGTAGGAATTTCAACTCAAAGGCATTGGTGTTCCCACACCAGGCCATAATGCAGCCAGTCAACACACTTTCTACCATACGTCTAAAGAAGTTTGCCAAGGTTTTTGATGACGTGCCGAACCTCTGCAGACTCCTGAGGAAGCAGAGGTGCTATCGTGTTTTCTTTGCAATTATGTGTACTTTTATACTTTATACTTTATTGTTGCCAAACAATTGATACTAGAACGTACAATTGTCACAGCGATATTTGATTCTGCACTTCCCACTCCCTGGATTACAAATCAATAGTAAATATTAAAAATTTAAATTATAAATCATAAATAGAAAATAGAAAAATGGAAAGTAAGGTAGTGCAAAAAAACCGAGAGGCAGGTCCGGATATTTGGAGGGTACAGCCCAGATCCGGGTCGTACATGATGGGTACAGGACAGGTCCTCTGTGATAGTGACACCCAGGACTTCTGGTTTCCCCCTCTTGAAGTCCACAGTCAGTTCCTTAGTCTTGCTGAATTATGACACCACTTAGCTAAATTTTCAATCTCTCTCCTGTATGCTGATTCATCACCACCTTTGATACAGTCCACAACAATGGTGTCATCAGCAAACTTGAATATGGTGATGGAGACTGTGGAGGAGATGCTTTTGCCGATCCGAACTAACAAGGATCTGCAAGGGAGGAAATCTAGGATCCGATTGCACAAAGAGGTGTTGAGGCCCAGGTCTTGGAGTTTACTGATTAGTTTTGAGGGGATGATGGTGTTAAATGCTGAGCTGTAATTGATAAAGAGCATCCACGTTCTATTTCTGAACATCTTTGCTGTCCAGATGTTCCAGGATTGTGTGAAAAGCCAAAGAGATGGCACCTGCTGTGGAATACAGTGTTGGGAAATGTATGATAATACATTTTGGTAAAAGGAACAATAGTGCAGACTATCATCTAAACGGGGAGAAGGTTCAAACATCAGAGGTGCAGAGGGACTTAGGAATCCTCGTTAAGACTTGTGGTTGAGTCTGTGGTAAAGAAGGCAAATGCAATGTTGACATTTATTTCAAGGAAAATAGAAAATAAAAGCAAGGAGATAATGCTGAGGCTTTACAAGACACTAGTCAGGCCGCTCTTGGAGTATTGTCAATAGTTTTGGGCCCCATATCTCAGAAAGGATGCATTGTCATTGGAGAGGGTCCAAGGGAGGTTCACCAGGGTGATTCTGGGAATGAAGGGGTAAACATATGAGGAGCATTTGGTAGATTCGGCCTGTACTCGCTGGATTTTAGAATGTGGTGGGAACTCATTGAAACCAATCGAATGTAGAAAGGACTAGAAAGAGTGGATGTGGAGAGGATGTTTCCTATGGCGGGGGTATCCAGAACGGAGGGCACAGCCTCAAAACTGAGGGGTGACCTTTTAGCACCGAACTAAGGAGGAATTTTTTAAACCAGCGAGTAGTGAATCTGTGGAATACTCTGCCACAGACTGCGGTGGGGGCCAGGTCCGTGCATATATTTAACGTGGAAGTTGATAGTTTTCTGATCAGTCAGAGCAACAAAGGATATGGCGAGAAGGCAGGTGTATGGGGTTGAGTGGGATCCGGGATCAGCCATGATGGAATGACGGAGCAGACTCGATGGGCTGAGTGGCCTCATTCTGCTCCTTTGTTTTATGGTCTTATGGACCTGTTGCTGCGATAGGCAAATGTGAACAGATCCAAGCTGCCAGTCAGACAGAAACTGATATGCTTCAACGTCGGTCTCACAAAACACTCCATCCCTGTGGATGTAAGTGCCTCTGGGTGATAGTCACTGAGGCAGGTTACCACGCTCTTCTTGGGCACCGGTACGATTGGTGCTTGCTTGAAGCAGGTGGGTGCACACACTGCCAGAGCGAGAGGGTGAAGATATTCCAGTGGCCTAGTCAACAGCAGGATGAGGCCAGAGCCACGAGATTTCTCACAGGTCAGCAATGCTTGTTTAAATGTACAGACGGGACAAGCGGGGCAGCCATTGTAGGGAGTAGGCCGTGGTGAGAGTAGGAGTGTCAGGCTTTGACTCAGAGGAGGCTTTGGCTCGAAAGAGGCGTTGGCTCTGTACAAGCTTTTTTCCCCCTTACGGTACCTAGAATAGTAAATGGCTGTTGTGTGTTCTTCACGCAGGTTGTTGGAGTCCTGGGAGACCCAAAGTCCCCCAGGGAACTACATCTGTGTGAAGTGCATCTGGCTGCAGCTCCTTGAAGACCGTGTCAGGGATCTGGAGCAGCAGCTGGATGACCCCGGCGAGGAGCTGGGCGACTGTCTGGAGGAATGGAAATGTGAATAGGCAGTCAGCACAGAGCTCCCCTCTGGCCATTCCTCTTGATAATAAGTATTCCGTTTTGGATACTGTTGTGGGGGGAATGACCTCCCAGGGGAATGCCACGGAGACCGGGTTATTGAAACTGAGCATAGGTCTGTGGTGTAGAAGGGAAAGATGGAGAAGAGGGGAGCGATAGTGATAAGGGACTTGATATTGAGGGGAACAGACAGGAGATTCTGTGGACGTGAACAGGACACCCGGATGGTATGTTGCCTCCCATGTGCCAGGGTCGGGAATGTCTCAGATCACATCCACAACATTTTGGAGGGGGAGGGAGAGCAGCCAGATATCTTGATACATACAGTATTGGTACTGATAACATAGGAAGGAAAAGCAAAGAGGTCCTGAAGAGAGAATTTACAGAGCTATGTAGAAAGCTGATGAGCAGGACCTCTGGGGTAGTAATTTCTGGATTGCTGCCTGTGCTACACACCAGTGAGGGTAGAAACAGGATGATTTGGCAGATTAATGTGTGGCTGAGAAGCTGGTGAAAGGGACAAGGCTTCAGGTTCTTAGATCATTGGGATCTCCCCGGCGGGGGGTATGACCTGTTCAAAAGTGACGGGTTACACCTGAACCCGAGGGGAACCAATATTCAACAGGCAGGTTTGTTAAAGCTATTGGGGAGGGTTTAAACTCATTTGGCGGGGGGGCGGTGAGAACCAGAGTGAAGGGACTCAGGATAGGACGGATGGCAAAAAAGCAAAGATAGCGTGTAGTCAGACTGTCAGGAAGGGCAGGCAGGTGATGGGACAAAATTGCAAACAGCAGGATAAGTATCAGTACATTAGGGATGCAGAATCAGAAAGGATAGAAAATACACTACTCAAGGTGTTGTATCTCAGTGCACGGAGTACAAGAAATAAGGTGGATGATCTTATTGCAATATTACAGATTGTCAGGCAATGATGCTGTGACCATCACTGAATCATGGCTGAAGGATGGTTGTAGTTGGGAGCTGAATGTCCAAGGTTACACGTTATATTGGAGGGATAGGAAGGTCGGCAGAAGGGGTGTCGTGGCTCTGCTGGTAAAGAATGGCATCAAATCATTAGGAAGATGTGACATAGGATCGGAAGATGTTGAATCCTTGTGAGTTGAGTTAAGGAACTGCAAGGGTAAAAGAACCCTGATGGGAGTTAAAATACAGGCTTCCCAACAATAGCTGGGAGGTCGACCACAGATTACAACAGGAAATAGAAAAGGTATGTCAAAATTAAAAGTTTTTTCACATATGTAAAAAATGAAAGAGAGATGAGAGTGGATATAAGACCACCAGAAAATGAGGCCCAAGAAATAATAACAGGCGCCAGCAAGATGGCAGATGATCTAAATGAGCATTTTGCATCAGCCTCCACTGTGGAAGACATCAGCAGTGTGCCAGATAGAAACATAGACACACAGAAAATCTACAGCACATTACAGGCCCTTCGGCCCACAATGTTGTGCCGACCGTGTAACCTACTCCAGAAGCTGCCCAGAATTTCCCCAGCACATAGACCTCTATTTTTCTCAGGTCCATGTTCCTATCTAGGAGGTTCTTAAAAGACCCTATTGTATCTGCCTCCACTACCTTCACTGGCAGTGCAATCCCCACACCCACCACTCTCTGTGTGTGAAACACTTACCTCTCAGATCCCCCTTGTACCTACTTCCAAGCACCTTAAACTGTGCCCTCTCGTGCTAGCCATTTCAGCCCTGGGAAAAAGCCTCTGACTATCCACACGATCAATGCCTCTCATCATCTTATACACCTTTATCAGGTCACCTCTCATCCTCCATCACTCCAAGGAGAAAAAGTGAAGTTCATTCAACCTATTCTCATGAGGCATGCTCTCTAATCGAGGCAATGTCCTCGTAAGTCTCCTTTGCACTCTCTCTATAGCATCCACATCCTGTGGTGAGGTGACCAGAACTGAGCACAGTACTCCAAGTGGGGTCTGACCAGGCTCCTATGTAGCTACAACATTACCTCTCGGCTCTTGACCTCAGTTTCATGGTTGACGAAGGTCAATGCACCATTTGCCTTCTTAACCACACTGTCAACCTGCGTCGCAGCTTTGAGTGTCCTATGGACATGGACCCCAAGATCTCTCAGATCCTCCACATTGCCAAGAGTCTTACCATTAATATTATATTCTGTCTTCAAATTTGACGTACTGAAATGAACCACTTCACACTTATCTGGGTTGGACTCCATCTGCCACTTCTCAGCCCAGTTCTGCATCCTATCGATGTCCCACTGACAACCCTCCAGACTATCCAGAACACCCCCAACTTCTGTGTCATCAGCAAATTTACTAACCCACCCTTCTACTTCCTCATCCAGGTCATTTATAAAAATCACAAAGAGGAGGGGACCCAGAACAGATCCCTGAGGCACACCACTGGTCACCGAACTCCATGCAGAATACAAACCATCTACAACCACCCTTTGCCTTCTGTGGGCAAACCAATTCTGGATCCATAAAGCAAGTTCTCCTTGGATCCCATGCCTCATTACTTTCTGAAGGAGCCTGGCATGGGGAACCTTATCAAATGCCTTGCTGAAATCCACATACACTATATCCTGCTCTACCTTCATCAGTATGTTTTATTACATCCTCAAAGAATTCAATTAGGTTCATAAGGTATGACTTGCTCTTGACAAAGCCATGCTGAATATCCCTAATCAGATTATTTCTCTCCAAATACTGATAAATCCTGCTTCTCAAAATCTTCTCCAACAACTTGCCCACCACTGAAGTAAAATGATGAAGGGTGTGAGGGAAGAGAAGTGGTGGAGTTACTTTTACAAGGGAGAAGGTGCTCAAAAAGCTGAAAGACCTAAGGGTACATACGTCACCCAGACCAGATGAATTGCACCTGAAGGTTAGAAACATAGAAACATAGAAAACCTCCAGCACAATACAGGCCCTTTAGCCCACAATGCTGTGCCAAACTGTACTACTTTGGAAATTACCTAGGGTTACCCATAGCCCTCTATTTTTCTAAGCTCCATGTACCTATCCAGGAGCCTCTTAAAATACCCTATCGTATCCAAAAGACCATATTGTATCTTCTCTGTAGCATTTGTACTTAAACCATAAGATACAGGAGCAGAATAAATCCATTTGGCCCATTGAGTCTACTCTGCTATTCTATCATGGCTGATTTATTTTTCCTGCAGTCTTAGACACCCTGATTAATCAAGAACCTATCAACCTCTGCTTTAAATATACTCAAACAACAGGAATTCTGCAGATGCTGGAAATTCAAGCAACACACATCAAAGTTGCTGGTGAACGCAGCAGGCCAGGCAGCATCTCTAGGAAGAGGTGCAGTCGACGTTTCAGGCCGAGACCCTTCGTCAGGACTAACTGAAGGAACAGTGAGTAAGGGATTTGAAAGTTGGAGGGGGAGGGGGAGATCCAAAATGATAGGAGAAGACAGGAGGGGGAGGGATAGAGCCAAGAGCTGGACAGGTGATAGGCAAAAGGGGATACGAGAGGATCATGGGACAGGAGGTCCGGGAAGAAAGACAAGGGGGGGGGGGACCGAGAGGATGGGCAAGAGGTATATTCAGAGGGACAGAGGGAGAAAAAGGAGAGTGAGAGAAAGAATGTGTGCATAAAAATACTGACCTCTACCTTGCCGAGGCACAGCGACAACTCGCGGATACCTCCTCTTATTTACCCCTCGATCGTGACCCCACTAAGGAACACCAGGCCATTGTCTCCCACACCATCACCGACTTTATCCGCTCAGGGGATCTCCCATCCACTGCTACCAACCTTATAGTTTCCACACCCCGCACTTCCCGTTTCTACCTCCTACCCAAGATCCACAAACCTGCCTGTCCTGGCAGACCTATTGTCTCAGCTTGCTCCTGCCCCACCGAACTCATTTCTGCATACCTCAACACTGTTTTATCACCCCTTGTTCAATCCCTTCTGACCTATGTTCGTGACACTTCTCACGCTCTTAAACTTTTCGATGATTTTAAGTTCCCTGGCCCTCACCGCTTTATTTTCACCATGGATGTCCAGTCCTTATATACTTCCATCCCCCATCAGGAAGGTCTCAAAGCTCTACGCTTCTTTTTGGATTCCAGACCTATCAGTTCCCCTCTACCACCACTCTGCTCCGTCTAGCGGAATTAGTCCTTACTCTTAATAATTTCTCCTTTGGCTCCTCCCACTTCCTCCAAACTAAAGGTGTAGCTATGGGCACCCGTATGGGTCCTAGCTATGCCTGCCTTTTTGTTGGGTTTGTGGAACAATCTATGTTCCGTGCCTATTCTGGTATCTGTCCCCCACTTTTCCTTCGCTACATCGACGAGTGCATTGGCGCTGCTTCCTGCACGCATGCAGAACTCGTTGACTTTATTAACTTTGCCTCCAACTTTCACCCTGCCCTCAAGTTTACCTGGTCCATTTCCGACACCTCCCTCCCCTTTCTAGATCTTTCTGTCTCTGTCTCTGGAGACAGCTTATCCACTGATGTCTACTATAAGCCTACTGACTCTCACAGCTATCTGGACTATTCCTCTGCTCACCCTGTCTCTTGCAAAAACGCCATCCCCTTCTCGCAATTCCTCCGTCTCCGCCGCATCTGCTCTCAGGATGAGGCTTTTCATTCTAGGACGAGGGAGATGTCTTCATTTTTCAAAGAAAGGGGTTTCCCTTCCTCCACTATCAACTCTGCTCTTAAACGCATCTCCCCCATTTCACGTACATCTGCTCTCACTCCATCCTCCCGCCACCCCACTAGGAATAGGGTTCCCCTGGTCCTCACCTACCACCCCACCAGCCTCCGGGTCCAACATAATATTCTCCGTAACTTCCAACACCTCCAGCAGGATCCCACCACTAAGCACATCTTTCCCTCTCCCCCCTCTCTGCATTCCGCAGGGATCGCTCCCTACACAACTCCCTTGTCCATTCATCCCCCCCATCCCTCCCCACTGGTCCCCCTCCTGGCACTTATCCATGTAAGCAGAACAAGTGCTACACATGCCCTTACACTTCCTCCCTTACCACCATTAAGGGCCCCAAACAGTCCTTCCAGGTGAGGCAACACTTCACCTGTGAGTCGACTGGGGTGATATACTGCGTCCGGTGCTCCCGATGTGGCCTTTTATATATTGGCGAGACCCGACGCAGATTGGGAGACCGCTTTGCTGAACATCTACGCTCTGTCCGCCAGAGAAAGCAGGATCTCCCAGTGGCCACACATTTTAATTCCACATCCCATTCCCATTCTTACATGTCTATCCACGGCCTCCTCTACTGTAAAGATGAAGCCACACTCAGGTTGGAGGAACAACACCTTATATTCCGTCTGGGTAGCCTCCAACCTGATGGCATGAACATCCACTTCTCTAACTTCCGCTAGGCCCCACCTCCCCCTCGTACCCCATCTGTTACTTATTTTTATGCACACATTCTTTCTCTCACTCTCCTTTTTCTCCCTCTGTCCCTCTGAATATACCTCTTGCCCATCCTCTGGGTCCCCCCCACTGGTCTTTCTTCCCGGACCTCCTGTCCCATGATCCTCTCGTATCCCCTTTTGCCAATCACCTGTCCAGCTGTTGGCTCCATCCCTCCCCCTCCTGTCTTCTCCTATCATTTTGGATCTCCCCCTCCCCCTCCAACTTTCAAATCCCTTACTCACTCTTCCTTCAGTTAGTCCTGACGAAGGGTATCGGCCTGAAACGTCGACTGCACCTCTTCCTAGAGATGCTGCCTGGCCTGCTGCGTTCACCAGCAACTTTGATGTGTGTTGCTTTAAATATACTCGATGACTTGGCCTCCACAGCCGCCCGTAGCAATGAATTCCACAGATTCACCACTCTCTGGCTGAAGAAATTCCTCTTCATCTCTGTTCTGAATGGATGTCCCTCTACTCTGAGACTGTGAAACGATGTTAAAAGGCTGGACAGAGTGGATAGGATTCTTCCAGATACCAAGCCCAGGGCTACTGGTCTCTTTCTAAGTTGACGTGGTGACTGGTTGATCATTGACACACGTAGCAGGATACAGTGTTTGCAGGCCATCTAGACAGATCACCCATACACGGGTACATCCTTCCATACACTTACTGCGAGAGCTTTCAAAACACTCACTCTTCACCAACACTCAATATTCACATGAGAAATTTTCTGAGAATTCCTACTTTATTGCACATGTTACAAAGTCACTCACGATCAGAGAGTGCTTGGTGAAAGATATCTTGCTGGGAGAGAGAGACATGATGTGCAAAGTATGTGAAGAACAAGGGGATTAGACAGAGCAGCATCCTATCACCCTATCAGTGACCCCTCACTCACAGTTTCCACCCTTCCCATCTCTGCAACATAAAACATATCTCCATAAGACATGGAAGCAGATTTAGGCCATTTGGCCCATTGAGTCTGCTCCACCATTCCATCATGGGCTGATCCTTTTTTCCCCTCCTCGGCCTTCTCCCTATAACCTTTGACCTGTGTCCAATCAAGAACCTATCAGTCTCTGCCTTAAATATACCCAATTACCTGGCCTCCACAGCTGCCTGTGGTAATAAATTTCACAAATTCTCCATCCTCTGGCTAAAGAAATTTCTCCGCACCTCTGTTTTAAGTGGACTTACCCCTCTGTTCTGAGGCTGTGAGCTCTTGTGCTAGACCCCCCCCCCACCACATTGGGAAACATCCTTTCCACATCTTCTCTGTCTAGTCCTTTCAACATTTGAAAGATTTCAATGAGATTCCCCCCATCCTTCTAAATTCCAGTAAGTACTGTAATAACAGACCCAGAGCCATCAAACATTCCTTGTATGATACCCCTTTCATTCCTGGAATCATCCTTGTGAACCTCCTCTGGACCCTCTCCAATGCCAGCACATCTTTTCTGAGATGAGGGGCCCAGAACTGTTCACAATACTCAAGGTGAGGCCCCACCATTGCCTTATAAAGCCTCAGCATCACATCCTTGCTCTTGTATTCCAGACCTCTTGAAATGAATGCTAACATGGCATTTGCCTTCCTCACCACTGACTCGACCTGCAAGTTAACCTTTAGGGTGTTCTGCACACGGGCTCTCACGTCCCTTTGCATCACAGATCTTTGGATTTTCTCCCTGTTTATAAAATAGTCTGCACATTTATTTCTACTGCCAAAGTGCATGACCATGCATTTTCCAACATTGAATTTCATTTGCCACTTTCTTGCCCCTTTCCCTAATTTGTCTAAGTCTTTCTGCAGCTTACCTATTTCTTCAACACTACCTGCCCCTCCACCGACCTTCATATCATCTGCAAACTTGGCAACAAAGCCACCTATTCCATCATCAAATTCATTGATTAACAGAATAGA
This sequence comes from Mobula birostris, assembly GCF_030028105.1. Classification (NCBI taxonomy): domain Eukaryota; kingdom Metazoa; phylum Chordata; class Chondrichthyes; order Myliobatiformes; family Myliobatidae; genus Mobula; species Mobula birostris. The sequence goes on along the minus strand of NC_092370.1, from coordinate 252,185,106 downwards.
AAGGAGTGGTCCCAACACCGACCCTTGTGGAACAATGTGGTAATTAAGGACACAATCAGCAGCTCTGTGTTATGATCAGAGTAAATAATTTCAGAGAAGATTGTATTCTGTCTGCGATGTACTGAAGTTGTGGAAGTCCAGTTTTGGGACTCGAATAGCTGCATCAACAGTCAGGTGAAAAACGGTTTGCTGCCATTTGTAAATACTGTGCGTAGGATCAACGCATCTGTTTTCTGTCTGCATTGTATTCTGTCTTTTTGATCCATCTGTTCCTTTAAATTTGAGATTTCCTCCTGAATAAACCTGATATCCCTTGAACCTCTTGAAGATTTTTCACCACCGGATTTCGAATCCTCTTCTCTTCCCAGAGATCCCCAAGTAAACTCTACTCTTCCTCAGTGCAGTTCAGCAAACTGGGATGCGATGTGAGACTGAACACTGTGTGACTATTCCTGAACCCCGGCAGTCAATTCTGGTCTTCCCAGTTCCTCAGAAAGATCATCACCTCAACTATAATCAGCTCCCAAGGTCTTTGTTACATCCAGTATTCCAGTGCAAAACAACCTGGAATTGTTGCAGGGTGAGGGGGGATATGCTGCCTGCAGGAGTAGAGCTTGAAGGTTCCATTTTGGCTTTCAAGAGGAAGTTAGACAAATAGAACAGAGATGTGGAGGAATTTCTTCAGCCAGAGAGAGGTGAATCTGTGGAATTCATTGCCACATACTCAAGTCATTGAGTATATTTAAAGCAGAGGTTGATAGGTTCTCGATTAATCAGGGAGTTAATGGTTACATTAGAGAAAGCAGGAGAATGGGATTGAGTGGGATAATAAATTAGCCTTGATAGAATGGTGAAGCAGACTCGATGGGCCAAATGGCCTAATTCTGCTCCTTTGTCTTATGATCTTAAACCACTGATCCCTTCTAGGGATGGGAGCGATGCTACTCATAAAGTGATTTGCAGCCCTTAAAGAGAATTTTAAAGATCAGCTTTGTTGTTCACATGCTCATCAAAACATACAGTGCAGTTTTATCAAATCAAATCAGTAAGGATTGTGCTGGGCTGCCTTCAAATGTTCTCACAGCTCCAGTGCCCACAACTCACTAATGCTAAATGTCTACCTTTGGAACTTGGGAGGAAACTGGACCAGTGGGAGGAAACCCATGAAGTCAGGGGGTGATGTACAATCTCCTTACAGGATTTGCGGAAAATGAACTCTGATTGGTTTTACATCTGCGTGGCGCTAACTGCTAAACCACCATGGCACCCGGCAACATAAGTGACACTCTGCACTGTAATGCTCTCCAAATTGCCAAATCTTACACCAGCTTCATTTTCCAAGAGAACATTTGGGCCAGTAATCATCTCAGGAACCCAGGTGAATGTCTGAAGGAGGTGTCCGGGCGACTGCCCAGTGGGGGTGTGTAGATGAACGCCCGATGGTGGTATCAAAATGTGAGCTTTCAGTCCCTGACAAATTGATTTCTGCTTAATGTTAGACAGCCTGAATGGTTAGCTCTGTTTCTTCCTTCACAGATGTTTCATCCAATCATCCCTCCTGTCACGTGCCCTGTGACGGGTTAAAGAACCAGCAGGGATGGAAAACACTTTGGAGTCCAGTATTGCTATTAACTAATGGTATTTATTAGTAACTAGACAATACAGTAATATAAATGCAGATATATCAAACAGATTAGCAATGATTATTTGATATACAAGTGTGGAAATATATGAAAATATACGATCCACAAAGCTGTGCTAAACATGTCCTTACCTTAGAACTACCTAGGCTTACCCATAGCCCTCTATTTTTCTAAGCTCCATGATCCCATCCAGGAATCTCTTAAAAGACCCTATTGTATCCGCCTCCACCACAGCCGCTGGCAGCCCATACCATGTACTCACCACTCTCCGTGTAAAAAACTTACCCCTGACATCTCCTCTGTACCTACTTCCAAGCATCTCAAAACTGTGCCTTCTCGCGCTAGCCATTTCAGCCCTGGGGAAAAGCCTCTGACTGTCCACACGATCAAAGCCTCTCATCATCTTACACACCTCTATCAGGTCACCTCTCATCCTCCGTTGCTCCAAGGAGAAAAGGCCGAGTTCACTCAACCTATTCTCGTAAGGCATGCTCCCCAATCCAGGCAACATCCTTGTAAATCTCCTCTGCACTCTTTCTATCATTTCCACATCCTTCAACATCTCTAGGAAGAGGTACAGTCGACGTTTTGGGCCGAGGGCCTTTGTCAGGACTGACTGAAAGAAGAAATAGTAAGAGATTTGAAAGTGGGAGGGGGAGAGGGAGATCTGAAATGATCGGAGAAGACAGGAGGGGGAGGGATGAAGCCAAGAGCTGAGAAGTTGATTGGCAAAAGGGAAACAAAGCTGGAGACATGGGAGAAAGAAAGGGGGAGGGGAGCACCGGAGGAAGGTGGAGAGAAGGCAAAGGAGTACTTGTGAGAGGGAAAGAGAGAGAGAAAAAAGGGGGGGAATAAATGAATAAGTAAATAAAATAAGGGATGGGGTAAGAAGGGGAGGAGGGTCATTAGCGGAAGTTAGAGAAGTCAATGTTCATGCCATCAGGTTGGAAGCTACCCAGACGGAATATAAGGTGTTGTTCCTCCAACCTGAGTGTGGCTTCATCTTTACAGTAGAGGAGGCCGTGGATAGACATGTCAGCATGGGAATGGGATGTGGAATTAAAATGTGTGGCCACTGGGAGATCCTGCTTTCTCTGGCGGACAGAGCGTAGGTGTTCAGATTTGCTGAACACCGCTCTGTAAAGCTGTCTTCTTTTTAAACTCTTCCCGCTGTTCTCACTGGCCAACCTCCACGCACTTGTGCAGTCGTGCTCCGCTCAAACTGCTGAATAAATAACCATCACCTTTTCAACCCTGCTCGAATTTAAACTCTTCCACCCGTTCTCACTGGCCGACCTCCATGCGCTTGCGTAGTTGTGCTCCGTTCAAACTGCTGAAGAAATGAAGAAAGGTTCTGAAAGAGATAGCGATTGAGATTGTAGAAATGATCTTTCAAAAATCATTGGACTCTGGCATGGTGCCAGAGGACTGGAAAACTGCAAATGTCACTCCACTCTTTAAGAAAGGAGGAGAGCAGCAGAAAGGAAATTATAGAACAGTTAGCCTGACCTAACTGATTGGGAAGATGTTGAAGTCAATTGTTAAGGATGAGGTGATGGAGTACTTGGTGACGCAGAACAAGATAGTACAAAGTCAGCATGGTTTCCTTCAGGGAAAATTCTGCCTGATGAGTCTGTTGGAATTATTTGAGGAGATTACATGTAGGATAGATAAAGGGGATGTAGTGGATGCTGTATATTTGGACTTTCAGAAGGCCTTTGACAAGGTGCCACACATGAGGCTGCTTACGAAGTAAGAGCCCATGGTATTACAGGAAAGGTACTGGCATGGTTAGAGCACTGGCTGATTGGTAAGGGAATAAAAGGATTCATTTCTGGTTGTCTGCAAGTGACGAATGCTGTTCTACAGAGGTTGGTGTTAGAACCGTTTCTTTTTATGCTATATACAAATGATTTAGATGATGGAATAGATGGCTTTGTTGCCAAATTGCAGATGGTACAGAGATTGGTGGTGGGGCAGATGGTATAGAGGAAACAGGTAAGATGCAGAAGGACTTAGACAAATGAGGAGAATGGGAAAGAAAGTGGCAAATGAAATTCAATGTTGGAAAATGCATGGTCATGCACTTTGGTAGTGGAAATAAATGTGCGGACTATTTTTTAAATGGGGGGAAAATCCAAATCTGAGATGCAAAGCGACTTGGGGGTGCATGTGTAGAACAACCCAAAGGTTAACTTGCAGGCTGAGCTGGTGGTGAGGAAGGCAAATGCAATGTTGGCTTTCATTTCAAGAGGTCTCGAATACAAGAGCAGGGGTGTGATGCTGAGCACTAGTGAGACCTCACCTTGAGTATTGTGAACAGTTTTGGACTCCTCATCTCAGAAAAGATGTGCTGGCATTGGAGAGGGTCCAGAGGAGGTTGAAAGGCCTGGACAGAGTAGATGTGAAAAGGGTGTTTCCCAGGGTAAGGGGAGTCTCGGACAAGAGGGCACAGCTTCAGGATAGTCCATTTAAAACAGATGCGGAGAAATTTCTTTAGCCAGATTGTGGTGAATTTGTGGAATTTAAAACCACAGGCAGCTGTCAAGGCCAGGTCGTTGGGTGTATTTTAAGATGTCCTTCTATTCTGCCCTCTGGACCGAAACTTCCCCCACTATAGGAAACATCCTTACAACATCTATTCTGCAGGCCTTTCAATGTTTGACAGGTTTCAATGAAACTCCCCAGCCTCATTTTTCTCAACTCCTCTCATTCTCATGAACCTCTTCTGGACCCTATCCAATGCCTGCACTTAGATCTTTTCTTAAATGAGCAACATCCATCATGTTCAGCATAATGAAGTGAGGAAGGCCAGCAGTCCATTGCATTACATCAGATCATGTAACAGGATGCACCTTTTCACTGTGAGTGACTGTAATACATTGCATACCATCTCACACCAGCACTCATAACTCTAAAGCTAACCCTAAAAATACTTGCCCCTTTTCCTGGCTCAGTGAGAACCACATCATGGACACTTTCTGATAACAGGACTGTGAGTGATTAGGAGTGAATAAGATGTAAGTTTAGAACACAGAACATTGAACGGTACCACACAGGAACACGCCCTTCAGCCCACAATTTTGTGCTGAACCAAATAAATTAGTCAGCAAATAGACACTTAAACCAATCCCTTATTCCTTCACAATGTCCATATCCTTCCAGTTTCCTCACATTCATGTGCCTATCTAAATGCCTCTTAAAAGTCTCTAATGTATCTGCCTCAACCACCACCCCAGGCAGCATGTTCCCAACACCCATCAAAATATAAACAAACAAACTTGCCCCTCGCATCTCCTTTGAAACTAGTGTGATCGCGGGACTGTCACAGCAGGACAAGGAGTGGGGACTCAGGACAGTGTGATCGCGGGACTGTCACAGCAGGGGGAGGAGCGAGGGGCTCGGGACAGTGTGATCGCGGGACTGTCACAGCAGGGGGAGGAGCGAGGGGCTCAGGACAGTGTGATCGTGGGACCGTCGCGGCAGCGGGAGGTGCGGGGACTCAGGACAGTGTGATCGCGGGACTGTCACATCAGGACGAGGAGCGAGGGGCTGGGGAGAGCGCTGAGTGCTGGGAAACAGCTGAGGAGCTGAGGTGAGTGTGCTTTAAAAGGAGTGCGGAGGGTAACTGAAGGGTTAGACAGAGTGTTGATTAGTTGATTAGAGGGAGTGAGCACTTGAGTTAATTGGCAGGGACAAATAAAAGGAGGGGTAACTGAACAGGAGTGGCCAGTGTGTGAGTGGCTCAGGGTAGGAGTGGAGCTTTGAGGCTTTGGCGAGCAGAGGCTGAGGATGAACCTGCTCCCAGTGAGGTAAGGCTGGGTAAGTTCCTTTAATGAATTTAATTACCTTAGGAGTAGGTAATGGAGGCAGCAGTTAGGGCAGTCGAGTGCTCCGTTTGCAGGATGTGGGAAGTCAGGGTGAGCACAATCATCCCTGATGACTACACCTGTAAAAGGTGCATCCAGCTACAGCTCCTGGCAAACCGAGTTAGGGAACTGGAACTGGAGCTGGAGCTGGATGAATTTCGGATCATTCGGGAGGCTGAGGCAGAAATAAACAGGATTTTCAGGGAGATAGTGACCCCTAAGAGTCAGGAGACAGGTAGCTGGGTGACTGTCAGGAGAGGGAAGGGGAATAGACAGAATGAGCAGAGCACCCCTGTGGCCGTTCCCATCAATAATAAGTACACCATTTTGGGTTCTGTTGGTGGGGACAACCTACCAGAGACAAGTTGCAGTGGTTGCATCTCTGGCTCTGAGACGGGATCCTCAGCTCAGAAGGGAAGGAGGGAAAAGAGAAGAGCAGTAATGACAGGGGATTCAATAGTTAGGGGACAGATAAGAGGTTCTATGGGAGAGATCGAGAATCCTGGATGGTCTGTTGCCTCCCTGGTGCCAGGGTCCACGACATCTCGGATCGAGTTCTCGGTATTCTCAGGAGGGAGGGTGAGCAGCCAGATGTCGTGGTCCATGTAGGGACCAATGATGTGGATAGGAAGAAGGAGGAGGTCTTGCAAAGAGAGTTTAGGGAGTTAGGTGCAAAGTTGAAGGACAGGACCTCCAGGGTTGCAATCTCAGGAATACTACCTCTGCCATGTGCTAGTGAGGCCTAGAAATAGGAAGATAATGCAACTAAATACGTGGCTAAGGAGTTGTGCAGGCTGGAGGGCTTCATGTTTCTGGACAATTGGGCTTTGTTCCAGGGAAAGTGGGACCTGTTCCGACAGGACGAGTTGCACCTGAACTGGAGGGGGACTAACATCCTTGCGGGAAGGTTTTCCAGTGCTGCCCCGAGGGGGTTTAAACTAGATATGCAGGGGAAGGGGAACCAAGAGTGTTAGAGCAGATAGTGAGGTGGAGGAGGATAAAGGTCATGAGAGAACTGCATGTACAGACAGAAATCAAAGGTTTGTACATGATAGAAATGTTCTCAGGTGCATCTATTTCAATGCAAGGAGTATTGTAGGTAAGGCAGATGAGTTTAGGGCGTGGATCGACACGTGGGATTACGACATTATTGCTATTAGTGAGACTTGGTTGCAGGAGGGGCAGGACTGGCAGCTTAATGTTCCGGGGTTCCGTTGTTTCAGACGTGATAGAGGGGGAGGGATGAAAGGGGGAGGAGTGGCATTACTAGTCAGGGAAAATATCACAGCTGTGCGTAGGCAGGACAGCCCGGAGGGCTCGTCTACAGAGGCCATATGGGTGGAACTGAGGAACGGGAAAGGTGTGACCACACTAATAGGGTTGTATTTATAGATCGCCCAATAGTCAGAGCAAATTGGAGGAGCAAATCTGTAGAGAGATAGCAGACCGATGTAAGAAACAGAAGTTGTAATAGTAGGGGATTTTAACTTTCTGCATATTGACTGGGATTCCCACATTGTGAAAGGGCTAGATGGCTTGCAGTTTGTCAAATGTGTTCAGGAAAGTTTTCTAAATCAATATATAGAGGTACCTACGAGAGAGGATGAAATACTTGATCTCCTATTAGGGAACCAGAAAGGTCAGGTGACAGAAGTATATGTAGGCGAACATTTTGGGTCCAGTGACCATAATGTCATTAGTTTCAAGTTAATTATGGATAAGGATAGGTTTGGTCCTCGAGTTGAGGTTCTAAATTGGAGAAGGGCCAATTTTGTGGAAATGAGAAAGGATCTAGGAAGAGTGGTTTGGGATAAGTTGTTTTCTGGCAAGGATGTGTTCAGTATGTGGAAGGCCTTCAAAGGCAAAATTTTGAGAATGCAGAGTTTGCATGTTCCTACCAGTATTAAAGGCAAAGTTAACAAGCATAGGGAACCTTGGTTTTCAAGGGATATTGGCAATCTGGTTAAGGGAAAGAGAGAGGTGTATAGCAGGTATAGGCAACAAAGAACAAATTAAGTACTTGAAGAGTATATAAAATGTAAGAAAATACTAAAGAAGGAAATCAGGAAGGCAAAAAGAAGACATGAAGTTGCTTTGCAGATGATGTGAAGGTAAACCTGAAGGGTTTCTACAAGTATATTTAGAGTAAAAGGATAGTAATGGACAAAATTGGTCCCCTAGAAGATCAGAGTGGTTGTCTATGTGTGGAGCCTCACGAGATGGGGGAGATCTTAAACAGTTTTTTTGCATCAGTATTTACTCAGGAAACTGGCATAGCGTATACGGAAGGAAAGGAAACAAGCAGCAGTGTCATAACGTATAGAACATAGAACACAGAATAGTACAGCACAGTACAGACCATTCGGCCCACAATGTTGTGCCGACCCTTAAACCCTGCCTCCCATATAACCCCCCACCTTAAATTCCTCCATATACCTGTCTAGTAGTCTCTTAAACTTCACTAGTGTACCTGCCTCCACCACTGACTCAGGCAGTGCATTCCACGCACCAACCACTCTCTGAGTAAAAAACCTTCCTCTAATATCCCCCTTGAACTTCCCACCCCTTACCTTAAAGCCATGTCCTCTTGTATTCAGCAGTGGTGCCCTGGGGAAGAGGCGCTGGCTGTCCACTCTATCTATTTCTCTTAATATCTTGTATACCTCTATCATGTCTCCTCTCATCCCCCTTCCCTCCAGAGCTCCCCTAATCTCTGATCATAACGCATTCTCACTAAACCAGGGAGCATCCTGGTAAATCTCCTCTGTACCCTTTCCAATGCTTCCACATCCTTCCCATAGTGAGGCGACCAGAACTGGACACAGTACTCCAAGTGTGGCCTAACCAGAGTTTTATAGAGCTGCGTCATTACCGCGCGACTCTCAAACTCTATCCTTCGACTTATGAAAGCTAACACCCCATATCCACCCTACCTTATCCACCTGTGAGGCAACTTTCAGGGATCTGTGGACATGTACCCCGAGATCCCTCTGCTCCTCCACACTACCAAGTATCCTGCCATTTACTTTGTACTCTGCCTTGGAGTTTGTCCTTCCAAAGTGTACCACATCACACTTCTCCGGGTTGAACTCCATCTGCCACTTCTCAGCCCACTTCTGCATCCTATCAATGTCTCTCTGCAATCTTCGACAATCCTCTACACTATCTACAACACCACCAACTTTTGTGTCATCTGCAAATTTACCAACCCACCCTTCTACCCCCACATCCAGGTCGTTAATAAATATCACGAAAAGTAGAGGTCCCAGAATCGATCTTTGTGGGACACCACTAGTCACAACCCTCCAATCCGAAAGTACTCCCTCCAGCACCACCCTCTGCCTTCTGCAGACGAGCCAATTCTGAATCCACCTGGCCAAACTTTCCTGATCCCATGCCTTCTGACTTTCTGAATAAGCCTACCGTGTGGAACCTTGTCAAATGCCTTACTAAAATCCATATAGATCACATCCATTGCACTACTCTCATCTACATGCCCGGTCACCTCCTCAAAGAACTCTATCAGGCTTGTTAGACACGATCTGCCCTTCACAAAGCCATGCTGACTGTCCCTGATCAGACCATGATTCTCTAAAGGCCCATAGATCCTATCTCTAAGAACCTTTTCCAACAGCTGTCCCACCACAGACATAAGGCTCACTGGTGTATAATTACCCGGACTATCCCTACTGCCTTTTTTGAACAAGGGGACAACATTCGCCTCCCTCCAGTCCTCTGGTACCATTCCCATGCACCACGAGGACATAAAGATTCTAGCCAGAGGCTCAGCAATCTCTTCCCTCGCCTCGTGGACCAGCCTGGGAAATATTCCGTCAGGCCCTGGAGACTTATCCATCCTAATGTATTTTAACAACTCCAACACCTCCTCTCCCTTAATATCAACATGTTCCAGAACATCAACCTCACTCATATTAGGATGCTTTTCATTGCCTACAGTTCAGCCTGCAATACTACCATCCCCTTAAAACTAACCTGTAATTTTCAAGACCCTGGCCTCAGTACCTCTTTACGTGACTGGATTCTCGATTTCCTCCCTTGCAGACCCCAGTCAGTCTGGACTGGCAGCAACATCTCCTCCATCAGCGCTGTGTGCTTAGCCCCCTGCTCTACTCACTTTACGTTTATTACCATGTGGCTAAGCACAGCTCCAATGCCATACTCAAGTTTACTGAAAAACACCACTGTTGGAGGCCGAATCAGAGGTGGTGACGAATCAGCATGTAGGAGGGAGATTGAAAATCTGGCTGAGTGGTGCCACAGCAACAACCTCTCACTCAACATCAGCAAGACCAAGGTCTGATTATTGACTTCAGGGGGAGCAAACCAGAAGTGCAACAGCTAGTCCTCATCAGAGGATCAGAAGTGGAGAGAGTCAGCAACATTAAACTCCTCATTGTTATCATCTCCTGGGCCCAGCAGGTAAGTGCAATTACGAAGGAAGCACGGCAGCACCTCTACTTCATTAGGATTTTAAGAAGGTTTGCCATGACATCTAGAATTCTGACAAATTTCTCCAGATATGTATTGACTGGCTGTATCACAGCCTGCTATGGAAACACCGATATCCTTGAATGGAAAACCCTACAAAAAGTAGCGGATATGACCCAGTCCATCATGAGTAAAGTCTTTCCCGCCATTGAAGACATCTACACGGAGCGTTGTCACAGGGAAGGCAGCATCCATCATCAGGGGCTCCCGTCACGCAGGACACAAGCTGTTCTTGCTGCTTCCATCAAGAAGGAGGAGCAGGAAGCTCAAGACCCACACTTCCAGGTTCAGGAACAGTCACTATTCCTCAACCATCTGGCTCATGAACCAGAGGTGGTAACTTCACTCACTTCACTCACCTCAACACTGAACCCTGCTCCCACAACCTATAGATTTACTGTCAAGGACTCTTCAGCTCATGTTTTCAATATTTATTGTTTATTTATTTATTATTAGTAGTAGTAGTAGTAGCAGTAACTGTATTTATTTCTTTTGCTTTTTGTATTTGCATAATTTGTTGTTGTTTGCACACTGGTTGTTGTCCGTCCATTGGGTGCAGTCTTTGATTCTATTGAGTTTCTTGTATTTACTGTGATTGCCCTCACGTAAATGAATCTCAGGGTGGTATATGGTGACATATACACATTATATAATAAATTTATTTGAACTTTGAACTTTAAACTTGCTGCCTATTGAGTGCACAGAGAGTCTACATATGCTCTGTTTCCTATTTCTTTATCATTAATGTTATTTTTCTTTTTTGCATTTGTACAATTAATTGTCTTTTGCACAATGGCTGTTTGCCTGTCGTTGTATTTCATTGATCCTCTTGTGTTTCATTGATTCTCCTGTGTTTCTTTCCATTTACATACCACAGGCTCTCTCTCTCTCTCCCTTTCTAATAAGGGAAAAAGAGATGTCCCCATTTCACAGTGAGAGGGGAGATGTAACAAACAACTTGCTGATTACGGTGTTAAAAGTCTGTTGTGTGGCTTTTTCCGAGCTCTGTGACCAGATAGTCGGCACTAAAAACGCACAGCTCTCTGGACGCACAACCCCCTGGCAGCTAACCAACTGCTCCCAATGATCCGTGTTTCCCTGCGATGCTTCAGTCAGGTGCACCCGCCTAGAATCAACACGTCCCCAGAGCCACAAAAACCCCGAATCCTGAAGGCTGTGTCAAAAAGCGACCGGTTGTGAGGCCCTGAGAGCGGGTCCCATTCCCAAAAAAACCAAAGTCAGAGTGTAACTCCAGGTCAGGGTCTTCAAAAGAACCCCCATACCATAAATAGGGAAAAAAGAGATATCAAAGATAGCTGTTTCTGAAGATGCAAGCAAAGCAGTTGCCGTTCAGCGCCATTTTGAGTTCGCCCCGCCTCCAGATCAGGAATTGACGGCTTTGTGGCAAAGTCTGCGGATGATATGATGATGGGTGGAGGGGTAGGCAGTGCTGAGGAAGCAATGCGATTGCAGCAGGACTTAGACAAATTGGAAGAATGGGCAGAAAAGTGGCAAATGCAATACAGTGTTGGGAAATGTATGATAATGCACTTTGGTAAAAGGAACAATAGAGCAGACTATTATCTAAATGAGGAGAAGGTTCAAACATCAGAGGTGCAGAGGGACTTAGGAGTCCTCGTGTAAGACTCCCAGGAGGTTAATTTACAGATTGAGTCTGTGGTAAAGAAGGCAAATGCAATGTTGGTATTTATTTCAAGGGGAATAGAATATAAAAGCAAGGAGGTAATGCTGAGTCTTTATAAGACACTACTCAGGCTGCATTTAGATAGATAGATAGATAGACATACTTTATTGATCCTGAGGGAAATTGGGTTTCGTTACAGCTGCACCAACCAAGTGGAGTATTGTCAACAGTTTTTGACCCCCATATCTCAGAAAGGATGTATTGTCATTGGAGAGAGTGCAGAGGAGGTTCACAATAATTATTCTGGGAATGAAGGGTTAACATATGAGGAGCATTTGACAGCTTTGGGCCTGTAGTCACTGGAATTTAGAAGAATGTGTGGGGATCTCACTGAAACCTACTGAATGTTGAAAGGACTAGATAGGATGGATGTGGAGAGGATGTTTCCTATCGTGGGGGTATCTGGAACTAGAGAACACAGCCTCAAAATTGAGGGGCCACCTTTTAGAGAGGCGGTATAGGGGAAGTTTTTTTGGCCGGAGACTAGTGAATCTGTGGAATGCTCTGCCACAGTCTGGGGGTATATTTAAGGTGGAGGTTGATAGTTTGCTGATTGGTCAGGGCATCAGAGGATATGGTGTATGAGTTTGAGTGGGATCCAGGATCAGTTATGATGAAATGGTGGAGCAGACTCGATGGGCTCAATGGCCTAATTCTACTCCTGTGTCTTATGGTGTTAATTAAGTCAACATTTGCATTCCAGAAGGAACAGATGAAACACTTAAGGAGGAAATGTAGTGGGGTGGAGCTGGTGGGATTTCTTTTGGAAGACCTATCCCAGAATTGCTTATTATTTCATGAAAAAATGTCTGTATATACCATCAGATGAGGCACTTTCGACATGCAATGCAGAGCGTATTGCCAATTTATGACATGGATTGAGAAGCTCTTGTTGATTTTAATGTGGTATCAACAGAATCCCATCATTCTGAAAATGGCAAAGGTAGATTTCAGCATGAAGTGTTGATAATCCCAAACCCCAAATTCTGTCCATGGTTCTCCAGAGAATCCTGAGTAACGACTTGTTTAATTCAATGGATGAGAACTTAGAAATTAGAGCTAAGAACAATTTAGCACAGTTCACCCACCAAATTGCGTAAGGGTGATGTGAAACTAGAAGCCCCTTCCAGTAAAAATCCTGTGCTATAGAAATGGCAACTGATGCTCCAAAGACCTCATCCCTGGCAGAAGAAGGAGCTTCAAAGATGGGCAACACCTGGGGACAATGTGAAAGACCGGCCCAGGACACAGGACCCGGGTGAGCTGCTGTCAGTGATAGAAACCATAGAAAAAACTACAGCAGAGAAACAGGCCTTTTGGCCCTTCTTGGCTGTGCCAAACCATTTTCTGCCTAGTCCCACTGACCTGCACACGGACCATATCCCTCCATACTCCTCCCATCCATGTATCTGTCCAATTTATTCTTAAATGTTAAAAAAGAACCTGCATTTACCACCTCGTCCGGCAGCTCATTCCATACTCCCACCACTCTCTGTGTGAAGAAGCCCTCCCTAATGTTCCCTTTAAACTTTTCCCCCCTCACCCTTAACCCATGTCCTCTGGTTTTTTTCTCCCCTTGCCTCAGTGGAAAAAGCCTGCTTGCATTCACTCTATCTATACCCATCATAATTTTATATACCTCTATCAAATCTCCCCTCATTCTTCTACGCTTCAGGGAATAAAGTCCTAACCTATTCAACCTTTCTCTGTAACTGAGTTTCTCAAGTCCCGGCAACATCCTTGTAAACCTTCTCTGCACTCTTTCAACCTTATTTATATCCTTCCTGTAATTTGGTGACCAAAACTGAACACAATACTCCAGATTCGGCCTCACCAATGCCTTATACAACCTCATCATAACATTCCAGCTCTTATACTCAATACTTTGATTAATAAAGGCCAATGTACCAAAAGCTCTCTTTACGACCCTATCTACCTGTGATCTAGGCCCCACAGGGGTGATGGGCTTAAGGAAGTAAGTTTACCCACTGAATTTGTGCTCAGCCATCAAACACCCATCTATACCAATCCAGAATTCATCCTATTATTCCCTCTCACTTGCTGCTCCTGGAGAAAAGTCCCTGCATTTGAATGGTCTCTCTCTCCCCCAAAGCTGTTAAAGTGTCAGAGTTCTGGGTCTTGGGCAAGGGTTAATCGACACGGTTTGTGATGTGTTTCTGGTTTCTGGTTTTACCTTTTCTGTTGCTATTTTCAGCGATTTTGATCAGGGAGGCCTGCAGGTAGTGAGTTGAGTTGAACTGAACATGCCTGGATTCTTTAGATTTCTTGTTTTATATTCAGTGTTTTTTGCTCATTGTTTTCTGTAGATTTTTGCATGATTTGCTTTTTTTGCCTGTGTGAGTTGTTGGGGGGATGTGGTCTGAATTCTTTTCCTTTGAACAGGTTCGATGGTTTTCTTTGTTTTGTGGCCGTCTGTGGTAAGATGAATCTCAGGGTTGTACACTGTACTATAGGCTCTAATAATAAATACACTTTGAAATCTTGGTATTCCCACAAACACTTCCCATCCTCCCCCAATTCTACCTCTTACCCTCCGAACTGACACAACTTAAAGCAGCCAGTGAACCTACTGACCTGTCTGCCTTTGGAGTTTGGAGATCATTTGTAAAAGCACAGAGCAGAAAGCCATTCTGTTCACTCCTGTTTCTCACCACACAAGGGTTATTTTCAAATTCAAGCACATGATGCCTTCCGCTCCTGTGTTGGCTAAGTCATTGCTATGGGTAACCCAGCTGTGAGAACCGAGGTGTGCGCCCTCTCCTGGGCCTGACATCATGGTAGCACAGTGGTTGCCGTGACGCTATTACAGCCAGGGCTGTCGGGGTTTGGGGTTCAGTCCTGGCGTCCTCCGGAAGGAGTCTGTCCGTCATCCCCGTGACCTGCAGGGTTTCCTCCGGGTGCCCTGGTTTCCCCCCGCAGTACAAAGACGGACTGGAAAGTAAGCTAATAGGTCGTTATAAATTGCCCTGTGGTTACGTCAGGGTCAGTTCGGGGATTGTTCGGGGTTGCTGAGCAGTCTGCCTCGAAGGGCCAAAAGAACCTAGTCCGTGCTGTAATGAATTAAACCACATCCTCATTATCCCGGCAGTAACGACATGGTCCAAGTTCAGAGCTCCCTCTCACTTCTGAGAACAGTCGGAGAGGAGAGGGACTGCAGTTCTGTGCTCGCTGCGATATAAGCAGATTACATGTCAGGCCAAGCTGGGCTTTATGCAATCTGTCGGAGAGAGTAATTTATATTCAAACCCACTGGGAGGAAGACTTAATGTATTCCATTGCTCTACTTCATAGATCACAAGACTCCACAGGCCCACATGTCAATTTGAAGCAGAAATTGGTTTTGAGTAAAAACTATTTCTCCAGAATGTGCTGCAATAAATTCTCAGCTGGGTGTATTTTGTGATGTAGTTGTAAATATTGCTGACGCTAGATGAGTTATTCCTTTCACAGGATCATGGCTTTCCAGGCAAACCCACATGTATTGCTTATCATGAATTTTCTATTTTTGAACCGTTTTAAACCACTGTGGTCCTTCCGGTGAATGTTCTCCAGGAATGCTGAGGGCAGCTGAGTACCAAGACTGAGGCGATCAATTTCCATGCCAGGCTTGAGACATAGAATCAAAGAACCCCACAGCATAGAAACAGGCTCTTGGCCCCTTCCAGTCCTCCTCGACCTGTTCAACTGCCTCGTCCCATCGACCTGCACCCGCACCACAGCCCTCCATACCCATCCCATCCATTTACCCATCCAAGTTTCTCTTAAATGTTGAAATCAGACCTGTGTCCATCACTTCCACTGAATACCACTCTTACCCCCTCCGAATGAAGAAGCTCCCCCTCACATTCTCCTCAAACATTTCACATTTCTCCTTTATCCATGTCTTCTAATTGTAGTCCTACCCAATCTCAGTGGAAAAAGCCTGCTTTCATTTACCCCGTCTATACCCCACATAGTTTTGTATACCTCAATCAAATCTCCTCTCAATCTTCTACGTTCTAGAGAATACAGTCCTAACCTATTCGATCTTTCCTTATAACTCAGGTCCTCCAGACCTGGCAACATGCTTGTAAATTCTCTGTGTACACCTTTAACCTTGTTCACATCTTTCCTGTAGGTTGGTGACCAAATCTGCACACAATACTCCAAATTAGGCCTCACCAATGCCTTAAACAATTTCAACATAACATCCCTACTCCTGTACCCAGTACATTGATTTATGAAGGCCAGTGTGCCCAAAGCCTTCTTTACGATCCGATCATTCTGTGATTGTCGAGGAATTCCCAGATCCCTCTGTTCTACCACACTCCTCAGTGCCCAACCATTCACTGTGTACCCCGGTTTGTCAGTTTGTGACCTGGAGGAGAACCTAAAGTGGTGATGTTCAATACACCTGCAGTCTTTTGTTCTTCTTGCTGCTTGACATATGTTATTTATTCTCCAAGTGACACACTTACGTCTATCACATAACTTGGAGAATAAATACAAGGTATTATGTAGATAGTTCACTGTTCAACCACAATACACCTGTTTCCCAGTGAACATAGAAGATATTGGACTGCATGCAAGCGGTGGGTTCATTCTGGACTGTGCTGGGCTTCTTGTGGAGCTCCAATCATTCAGGAAAATTCTTAACTCTTACTTATTACATCTCCATCATAACGGAGAATTTTAACCAGGTCAGCTTGAAAATGTCTCTAAGTAATTCAGGCATCAGTTAGTCTTGCAAGACCATGGATCTGTGCCTGGAAAGTCTTCACTCTCCAGGGCGCAGGCCTGGGCAAGGTTGTATGGAAGACCAGCAGTTGCCCATGCTGCAAGTCTCCCCTCTCCACAACACCAATGTTGTCCAAGGGAAGGGCATTAGGACCCATACGGCTTGGCACCAGTGTCGTCGCACTGTCTAAGTAATTATGCCAACTTATTTCCAATTACTACTACTTATGGAACCAGAGGAACCAACACACAGTCCCACTGTTACACCAGCATCAAGAGTGCTTACCGTGCCCACACTTCGGGAAGTCTGATCACCTGGCCAAACTTCTACTCTCTGAGTATTGACAGATACTACAGACCGCAGCACCAGTAGTGAGGACCAAGAAGGTATGGACAAGGGAGGCGCAGGAGCGTGTACAGGACGGTTTTGAGTTGCTGGATTGGACTGTATCAGGGATTCATCTCTGAGCTGGATCAGTATGCAGCAGCACTCACTGACTTCACTAACATCTGTGTGGATGAGTGTGTACCTGCCAGAACATAGTGTACACACCCAAATCAAAAGCTGCCGATGAACCAGGAGCTTCGTAGTCTGCCGAGGGCTAGGTCTGTGGCATTCATACCTGGTGACCCAGGACTATACAAGAAGATCAGGTACGACTTACAGAGGGCTCTCTCAAGAGTAAAGGAACAATTTCAAATGAGGCAGGGACTGCAAGACATTACTTCCTACAAAGTGAAACCCAATGGCATGAATGGCAGCGATGCTTCACAACCAGATGAACTCAACACCTTTCACGCCCGCTTTGAAAGGGGGGATAAAACGGAAGCTCTGAGGATCGCTGCTGCGTCCGGTGACCCTGTGACCTCTGTCTCAGACGTCAAACTCAGACTGGCTTTCAAGAGAGTGAACCCTTACAAAGCGACAGGCCCTGATGGAGTACCCGGTGGGTCTGTGAAAATCTGTGCCAACCAGCTGGCAGGTGTGTTCAAAGACATTTTCAATCTCTCATTGCTACAGATGGAAATTCCCACTTGCTTCAAATGGGCAACAATCATTCCAGTGCCCAAGAAGAGCAGGATGAGCTGCCTTAATCATTATCGTCCAGTAGCACTCACATCAACAATGATGAAGTCCTTTGAGAGGTTGCTTATAGTTAGAACCAACTCTTGCATCAGCAAGGACCTGGACCCACTGCAATTTGCCTATCACCACAATGGGTCTGCAGCAGATGTGTCTCTCTGGTTCTCCACGTGTTCTTGGATCACCTGGACAATACAAATACTTATTTCAGAATTCTGTTTATTGTCTACAGCTCAGCATTTAACCCAAGGTAGATCTCAAACCCCATGTCCATGGTACTGTCAGACGGTACCTAAGGTTGATCTCAAACCCATGTCCATGTCCATGGTACTGTCAGACAGTACCCAAGGTGGATCTCAAACCTGTGCCCATGGGCCATCCAATTATAGTTGTTGCAGAAGCCTTCGTACATGACTGATGACAGAGACTCCATCCTCTGTAGCTGATCCAGTTAGGTTCTGATCAATGATCAAAATGATGAAGGTGTTGATATTAGCATCTCAGTGTGTGTTTTGCCATTGATGATGTTTGTTGAGGAAGCAGAGAGTCTGCAGAAAGACTCCAACAGACTAGGAGAATGGGGAGAGAAGTAGCACAGTGTCGGGAAGTCAATGGTCATGCATTTTGGCAGAAGGAATAAAGGCGTAGACCTTGTTCTAAATGGGAAGAAATTTCAAAAATCAGGGGTGCAGAGGGACTTGGGAATCATCGTGCAGGTTTCCCTGATGGTTAACTTGCAGATTGAGTTGGTGGTAATGAAGGCAAATGCATTGTTAGCATTCATTTCGAGAGGACCGGAACATAAAGGCAAGGATGTGAATCTGAGGTTTATAAGGTATTGATCAGACTTCACTTGGAGTATTGTGAGCAGCTTTGGGCCCCTTATCGAAGAAAAGATGGGCTGGCATTGGAGAACGCCCGGTGGAGGTTCACAAGAATGATTCCGGGAATGACAGGGTTAATGTATGAGTAGCATTTGATGGTTCTGGGCCTGTACTCGCTGGAGTTTAGAAGAATGAAAGAAAATCTCATTGAAATCGATTGAAAATTGAAAGGCCTCTGTAGAGTGAATGTAAAGAGGATGTTTCTGATAGTGACAGAGTCTAGGACCAGAGGGCACAGCCTCAGAATAGAGATGAGGAACATTTAGAACAGAGATGTGGAGGAATTTCTTTGGCCAGAGTGGTGAATCTATGGAATTCATTGCTACAGTGGGCTGTGGAGGCCAAGTCGTTGAGCATATTTGAAGCAGAGGTTGTTGGTTGGTCAGGGTGTCATTGGTTACAGTGAGAAGGCAGGAGAACAAGGTTGAGAGGGATAATAAATCAGTCATGATGAATGTCAGAGGAGACTCGATGGGCCAAGAGGCCTAATTCTGCTCCTATGTCTTATGGTCTTATTAGTGGGGGGTGGGGTGAATCCTCACTTTGTCAGTGATACCCATATCCCAAAAACGAGAGGGCAGCCCTGTAGTGTACCGGTTAGCATAACACTATCACAGCACAGTGACTTGGGTTCATTTCCTGCCCTGTCTGCGAAGAGTTTGTACATTTGCCCCTGTGACCATGTGAGTTTCTTCCGGGTGCCCTGGTTTCCTCCCACAGTCCAAAGACGTACGGGTGAGTGGTCAGATGGGTGTGATCGGGCAGTGTGTGCTGGTTGGGCTGAAGGGCCGGTTACTGTGCAGTATCTGTAAATCTGAAGGATGATCTGTCTGCAATGATATTGTTGCTGTCTCAGGTGAACATCCTGCATTTATCCTCTTATCTTCTGACAGCCCTTCTGCCGCAGTATCTGTGCCAGATCTGAGAGCAATGCCACTGATGCTCCCCTCCAGCCGGTGTTTCCATCAAACCTGCTAATCCTTTTGTATACTGCACTTCTCTCTGATTACCATCTCACTCGGAGGATTCAAAATACTGATCTGTGAGTGATTGTGATCTTGGGCATCAGACAATTAAAGGTCCAACAGCGAGCTCTGAGCTGTTCAGTTGATTAAAATAGGAAGGTGTGACAATGAGCTGATGGGAGTTTTGACTATGATCATCCTAAATGGTACAAAATTGTGTTTACAAAGAACAGTGCAGGAACAAGCCCTCAGCCCACAATGTTGTGCTGAATTAAATCATTAGTAATCAAATGGTCAACTAAACTTATCTCTTCAAAGTCCATATCCTTCCATTTCCCTCACATTCCTGTGCCTATCTAAACGTCTCTTAAAAGTCCTTAATGAATCTGCCTCTACACCATATTTCAGGCACCCTCCACTCTGCAATAACCTGCCCCTCACATCTCCTTAAAATTACCCCCTCTTTCCTTAAATGCACACCCTCTGGTATTAGAGATTTCAACCCTGGGATTTCCTGTATCTCAATAAATAAGTAAACAAAAAGATGCTCCCTGTTTACTCTATTTATGCCTCTCATAACCTTAGAAACCTCTATCAGATCTCCCTACAACATCTGCCGCTCAGGAGAAAACAACGCAAGTTTGTCCAGCCTCTCGTTATAGCACATGCCCTCTAATCCAGGCAGCAGCCTGGCAAACCTCTTCTGCACCCTCTCCACAGCCTCGACATCCTTCCTATAATGGGGGGGCAGACATGATAGGAACTGTATGGAATACCAGAGGCCCCCTCTCCGAAGCCTTGACATCCTTCCTGTTATGGGAGGGCGGGGGTTGATAAGAACTGTATGGAATTCTCCAGAGGCCCCCTCCCCACAGCCTTGACATCCTTCCTGTTATGGGGGGGGGGGGTGAAAGAACTGTATGCAAGTGTGAGTAGCTTGATTTTGAAAATAAACTCAACTTTGATGTAAATAAATTGAACAGGTTCAAAGCTATGAAATGGATCACACAGGACAGCAATACTCCTGTGATCTTGTCATAGAGTCAATGAGAAATACAGCACGGAAACAGGCCCTTCAGCTCATCTAGTCCATGCTGAAACCATTTAAACTGCCTATGCCCATGGACCTGCACAGTGGCCATTGCCCTCCATTCTCCTGCTTAGCCAGACTTCTCTTAAACGTTGAGATCAAGCTCACATCCATCACTTGCTCACTCTCTGAGTGAAGAGGTTTCCCCTCACTCTCACCTTAAACTTCTCACCTTCCACTCTTAAGCCATGACCTCTGCTTGTAGACCTACTCAACTTCAGCAGAAAAAGCCTGTTTGCCTTTATCCTATCTGTACCCCTCATAATTTTGTATACTTCAATCAAATCTCCTCTCAGTCTTCCACGTCCTAAGGAATAAAGTCCTAACCTATTCAATCTTTCCTTATAACTCAGGTCCTCCAGACCTGACAGTATCCTTGCACTCCTCCAATCCTCACTCTTTCCTGTAGACAGGTGACCAGATCCACACACGATACTCCAAATTAGGCTTCACCTATGTCTCATACAACTTCAGCATAACATCCCATCTCCTGTACTCAGTACATTGATTTATGAAGGTCAATGTGCCTAAAGCTTTCTTTACAATCCTATCTACCTGTGACACCACTTTCAATGAATTATGGACCTGTATTTGCAGATCCCTCTGTTCTACCACACTCTTCAGTGCCAGACTGTGTAAGACCTACCCTGGTTGGTCCCACCAAAGTGCAATAGCTCCCACTTGTCTGCAATAAATACCATCTGCCATTTTTAGTCCATTTTTTCCAGCTGCAATGTCCAGGCCCCACTGCAATGCGTGATAGCCTTCCTCATTGTCCACTACTCCCCCAATCTTGGTGTCATTCGCATATTTGCTGATCCAGTTCACCACATTATCATCCAGATCATTGATATAGATGACAAACAACAACAGACCCAGCACCAGTCTCTGTGGCACACAGCGTCTCAGGGCTCCAGTCAGAGAGGCAGCCCTCTACTACCACTTGCTGGCTTCTCCCACAAAGCCAACGTCTACTCCAATATCCTACCTCATTTTGAATGCTGAGCGATTGAACCTTCTTGACCAGACTCCCATGTGGTCCTTGTCAAATACCTTGCTAAGCTCCATGTAGACAACATCCACTGCCTTACCTTCATGGTAACTTCCTTGAAAAACTCTGCAAGATTGGTTAGACACAAAGCAGAAAGCCATGCTGACTATCTCTATGTGCAAACAATATACCATAATTTCTAAAAGATAAAGGGAGCTGCAATGAATCATAATCCTCTTTTACAGATTGAATGTTTCAAAATCCTTCAACACTAAGTCATTTTGAAATAACTTTTAGGCAAATAGTATAAGCCAATCAGTACAGAGTAAGATCCCACAGACAAAAATAATTAATCGAATGGGTAAAGTGTTTGTTGGAATATTGAGAGCTCTCTGACAATCCTGTTCTCTTGCGAATCCTGTCATGGTGTATTTTATGCTTTTAGACCATAAGATATGAGAGCATTATTAGATCATTTACCACATGAAATCTCTCTCTACTCTCTCTCATTCCATCATGGCTGATTGACTATCCCTCTCATCTGTCTTATTCTCCTGCCTTCTCCCTGTAACCCTTGACACCCTGACTAAGAACCTATCAAACTTTTCTTTAAATATACCTAATGACTTGGGCTCCACAGCTGTCAGTGAGAATGAATTCCACAGATTCATCACCGTCTGGCTAAAGAAATTCCTCCTTATTTGTATTCTAAAGGGACGTCCCTCTATCCTGAGACTGAGACTTCTGGTCCTAGATGACTCGCCCCCCTAGAGGAGACATGCTCTCCACAGCCACTCTATTGATAGACCCCTGGTCCTGGACAACTCGCCCCCTAGAGGAGACATGCTCTCCACAGCCACTCTATTGAAAGACTGCCAACTACCTTTTATCATTGAAAATGGCTGAATCTTCAGTAGAATGCTTCTTTCATAAAACAGGCCAAGCCTATGGCAATGACTGGATTTTCTCTGGATCCTGGGATTTGTACTTCAGTCTCTCTCTCTCTCTCTGGCTATCCATCCCATAGGATGATGATGATTCCTTTCAATCAGTTAGTGGGGTGGGATACTCCACTCCTCAGAAGGGAACAGCATGTGCGTGAATGGATTTTAGGTGAGTAGGGGGTTGCACAGGTCCAGACCCACCCTCTCGACATCTCCTCCCGGATCCAGCGGCATGGTGGGGTCTGTTGCAGTGAATAGCCAGACCAAGCTTCGATGCAAGGGATGCCCTTTCTGTGCTTCACAGCACATGTTTGCTAGATGGCCATTGACCCTACGAGAGGGTTCATCTGCCCTTTGACAGGTCTTGTTTTTCGTCCTGCAGGGTGTCTAGCCACCCTCCTCACCAGGCGAGTGTCCTGACGTGTATTTCAGTAT
The DNA here is from genome assembly GCF_030028105.1 of Mobula birostris. Lineage (NCBI taxonomy): Eukaryota > Metazoa > Chordata > Chondrichthyes > Myliobatiformes > Myliobatidae > Mobula > Mobula birostris. Next base: position 252,162,250 of record NC_092370.1, on the reverse strand, counting down.
AGGAGGCAAGGATGAACCAACTACTTTCTTACTCATAGTCAAGATTACTAATTATATTTCATTGAAAAATATTCAACTAAATATTCACATCATCAGTTGTGCTGATGACTTGACTACAGGCTTTCAGATTCATGATTGTTACAGCAGAATCAAATGTTTATTTTGCTTATGCTAAGAAGTTTCAATAGAGAAGATAGTTACATCTGAATACTGGTTGTTTTTGCCCTATCTTGAATGCCAAGTTATGCTACCATTTAGCCAACCCCATTCAAAATACCCCACACAATATGGTTACTTTAAGTCTGTTACAACGAGTTTTAGATCGCTGGTCTCTCTATCCTTTGCCATTCAAAAATGAATCTTTAAGTGGAGGCAGTTTGCATACGTATATCTCATCGAAATTCAGCCGTTTACCACTCAACTGAACAACATGATAGATAGATCAGATTCCTCAATTTGGACATCATTATTCAGCCTGCAAAAGATGCCGAGTCACTTTCTGATTGGTGGAAAATGACATTGACAGGTGTAGGTCAATGAATATACCTTGCTCACAATGTCAGTAAGAGCAAGGATTCGATTGTCGAGTTCAGGTAGGGGAAGATGAGTGAACACACAGTTATTTCTCATCAAGGGATCAGCAGTGGAGCCAGTGAGCAGTTTCAAATTCCTGGCTGTTCTGGGCTCAACATATTGATTACAAAGAAGGCCCAAAAGTGGCTATATTTCACTAGGAGTTTGAGACTTGGTATGTCAGCAAAGACTCTTGCAAGTTTCCATAGAGTATTCTAACTGGTTGCATCGCCATCTGGTATGGAGGGGCGTCTTCACAGGATTGGAAAAAGCTGCAGGAATTTGTAAACTCAGCCAGTCCTGCTGAAGGGTCTCGGCCCAAAACGTTGACCATGCTCTTTTCCATAGATGCTGCCTGGCCTGCTGAGTTCCTCCAGCGTTTGTGTGTGTTGCCCAGCTCCTTTGTGGTCACTAGACTCCCTAGATCAAACACACCTTCAAAAGGTGATGCCTCAATAAGGTGGCACCCTTCATTTTGGGCCCCCATCACCCAGGACGTGCCCTCTTCTCGTTGCCACCATCACCCAGGACGTGCCCTCTTCTCGTTGCCACCATCAGGAAGGAGGTACAGGAGCCTGAAGACACACACTCAATGTTTCAGGAACAGCTTCGTCCTCTCCACCATCAGATTTCCGAATGGACACTGAAACCATGGACACTACCTCACAGTTATTACTTTCCCCCTCTCTTTTTGCACTACTTAGTTAATTTAATTTTAATTAATTTTATTATTATGTATTGCACTGTACTGCTGTCATAAAAAAACAGAAATATTCACGAAACATGTTGGTGGTATTAAACCTGATTGAGATTCTAACTGGATATCTATTTTTGGATATAGAGTCATAGAATCAGCACAGGAACAAGCCCTTTGGCCCACCTAGTCTGTGGCAAACCATTTAAACTGCCTATTCCTATTGAACTGCACCAGGACCATAGCCCTCCATACCCCTACCATCCATCCTGTAGTGAGGTGACCAGAACTCAACACTGTACTCCAAGTAGGGTCTGACCAAGGTGTTATATAGCTGTAACATTACCTCACGGTTCTTGAACTCAATCCCACGGTTGATGAATGCCAACACACCATACGCCTTCTTAACAACACTGTCAACCCGCACAGCAGATTTGAATGTCCTATGGACATGGACCCCAAGATCTCTCAGATACTCCGCACTGACAAGAGTCTTACTATTAATATTATGTTCTGTCTTCAAATTTGACCTACCAAAATGGATCACTTCATACTTTTCTGGGTTGAAGTCCATCTGCCACTCCTCAGCCCGGTTCTGCATCCTATCGATGTTCCACTGTAACCTCTGACAACCCTCCAGACTATCCACAACACCCCCAACCTTTGTGTCATCAGCAAACTTACTAACCCACCTTTCTACTTCTTCATCCAACTCATTTATGAAAATCACGAAGAGTAGGGGTCCCAGAACAGATCCCTATGGAACACCACTGGTCACTGACCTCCATACAGAATATGAACCATCTACAACCACTCTTTGCCTTCTTTGGGCAAGCCAGTTCTGGATCCACAAAGCTAGATCTCCTTGGGTCACTAATTGGCCTCATGCTTTGCTTATCAATAACTTCAACCGACAAAGTGCCTGCCAAGCAACACAGTTCCAAAACAAGGAGCCCGTTGTGGGTTTTGACATAGCAAGGGAGTACGAGGTGGCCAGAGGAATTCACTCCCAAAGCATTCTTGAAGAAATGCAGAATCCAACTGACTTGTAATGGGGTGGTTGCCGGTCTAGGATTGAACCAGGTTGTTATGGTGAAGCCCTGAATCTTTAACCAGTGGACTTCCAGAAGAGAAGTCTGAAGGTTTTTGTTAAAAATAAAAGACGAATAAGAGTTGATATAGGACCACTAGAAAATGAGGCAGAAGAAACAATAACAAGGAGATGGCTGATGAACTAAATGAGTACTTTGCATCAGTCTTCACTGTGGAAGACACTAGCAGTTCGCCTGATGTTGCAGCATGTGAAAGAAGAGAAGTGGGTGCAATTACTATTACAAGAGAGAATGTGCTCAAAAAGCTGAAAGACCTAAAGGTACACAAGTCACCCGGAGCAGAGAAACTGCACCTGAGGGCTCAGAAAGAGATAGCGTTAGAGAATGTGGTGGCATTAGAAATGATCTTTCAAAAATCATTGGACTCTGGCATGGTTCCAGAGGACTGGAAAATTACGGATGTCACTCCACCCTTTAAGAAAGGAGGAAGGCAGCAGAGAGGAAATTACAGATCAGTTAGTAGAGGTGATGGAGTACTTGGTGACACAGGACAAGATAGGATAAAGTCAGCATGGTTTCCTTCAGGGAAAATCCTGCCTGATGAACCTGTTGGAATTCTTCGAGGACATTACAAGTAAGATAGATAAAGGGGATGCAGTGGATGTTGTATATTTGGATTTTCAGAAGGCCCTTGACAAGGTGCCACACATGAGGCTGCTTAACAAGTTAAGAGCCCATGGCATTACAGGAAAGTTAGAGCATTGGCTGATTGGTAGGAGGCAGTGAGTAGGAATAAAAAGATCCTTTTCTGGTTGGCTGCCAGTGACTAATGGTGTTTCACAGGGGTCGGTGTTGGGACCACTTCTTTTTATGCTGTATAAAAATGATTTAGATGATGGAATAGATGGCTTTGTTGCCAAGTTTGCAGATGATACGAAGATTGGTGGAGGGGCAGGTATTATTGAAGAAACAGGTAGGCTGCAGAAGGACTTAGACAGATGAGGAGAATGGGCAAGAAAGTGGCTAATGAAGTAAAATGTTACGAAATGCATAGTCATGCACTTTGGTAGTAGAAATAAATGTGCAGACTATTTTCTAAACGGGGAGAAAATCCAAAAATCTGAGATGCAAAGACACTTGGGGGTCCTTATGCATAACACCCTAAGGGTTAACTTGCAGGTTGAGTTGCAAATGCCATGTTAGCATTCATTTCAAGAGGTCTGGAATACAAGAGCAGGGATGTGATGCTGATGCTTTATAAGGCACTGGTGAGGCCTCACCTTGAGTATTGTGAACAGTTTTGGGCTCCTCATCTCAGAAAAAAATGTGCTGGCATTGGAGAGGGTCCAGAGGAGGTACACAAAGAGGATTCCAGGAATGAAAGGGTTATCATACGAGGAACATTTGATGGCTCTGGGTCTGTACTCACTGGAATTCAGAAGGATGAGGGGGGATCTCATTGAAACCTTTCGAATGTTGAAAGGCCTAGACAGAGTTGATGTGGAAAAGATGGTTCCCATGGTGGGAGAGTCCAGGACAAGAGGGCACAGCCTCAAGTTAGAGGGGCGTCCATTTAAAACAGAGATGTGGAGAAATTTCTTTAGCCAAAGGGTGGTGATTTATGGAAGCTGTTGCCACATACAGCAGTAAGAAGCCAGGTCGTTGGGTGTATTTAAGGCAGAGATTAATCGGTTCTTGATTGGACATGGCATCAAAGGTAGAAGGCTGGGAATTGGAGTTGAGGAGGAGGGAAAAAAGGATCAGCCATGATTGAATGGTGGAGAGGACTTGATGAGCCAGATGGCTTAATTCTTCTCCTATGTCTTATGGTCTTATGGTCTAAGGGATGTAGACCAGTTTGAACTCAAGTGCAGAGGAGATCAGAAACGAGGATGGAATTGAATGAAGAATCTTTGCTTGTGGATTGCTTTGTCGCGAACATTGACAAGGACTCCAGAATTACGACGCACAGGGTGGGTAAACTCTAAACAAAGCAAGGACGAACAAAACCAAGGGAACTTCAATAGACCAACAAAACAAGGCATGGGTGCACAGAAAACTAAAATAATATGCTAGTGAAAAGAATCAACTAATAACTGGGTGAGGAGGAGCATTGGCAACCCCCCCCCCCCAAAGCGGTTAAACCAGAGAGCGGCATCTCCCAAAGTGCCCTAGTGAACCACCTGCTGCCAGCCTGCAATAGATTCTGCAGAGTCCACAATGGTCTCATTCTCCAGTTCTGAACCCACAGGACAGGACAGGACAGGAGTGGAAGGAACTCACTCACCACCCTGAGGCACGCCCTAAAACCAACTATAGGATTCACCAAGATGTGACTGATTTTCAACAATATTTCACATGTAGTGTGAGTGACAATGGACTTTGAAGATTCTCATGAGTTCCCTTCTTTGGTCAGACTACCTGGTTAGTGGTACATTAAGTGAAGCAAGATGACTCCAGGTGAGTCTCCTGTCGGAGCTGGAGAACGCCACCTGTTGTTTACAAGATGTACTGTCAGCAAAACCAGTATACGTGGTGTCAACCGAGGAGAGATTTACTCTCCAGCATGGGTACAAAAACAAATTAAAAACCTGTTGATGAAAATAACATTTAATCTTGTAATACACTTTCATTATAATAACTTATTCATAAAACACCTGTTCATAGACTAGCACTCGGCTTTGAAGTGGACAGTAATTACACTACAGTGAAAAGAACAGGTACCATAATTGTTGGCGATCTGCATTCATACTGACAACGAATGTCAGCTCGAACTGTGATCACTGAAATCTTCTGCTATTCTTTGTACTTTGAATACATTCTGTTTCTGTCGTGAATAATCAAGAGCATGAAAACACATTTTAATACTCTCACTTATTGGAGTACAGAAGCAACGGTTTAGTGTAACACTGGTTAGGCAGGTGGTTATAATGAAACCGGTTTAGTGTAACACTGGTCAGGCAGATGTATTCAATGAAACTGGTTTAGGGTAACACTGGTCAGGCAGGTGGTTATAATGAAACCGGTTTAGGGTAACACTGGTTAGGCAGGTAGTAATGCAATAAAATCTTTAAGAGAAATAGCTTATTATAGCTAGCAGGATTAGGAACATAGAAACATAGAAAACATACAGCACAATACAGGCCCTTCGGCCCACAAAGCTGTACTGAACGTGTCCCTACCTTAGAACTACCTAGGCTTTACCCATAGCCCTTTATTTTTCTAAGCTCCATGTAGACATCCAGGAGTCTCTTAAAAGATCCTATTGTATCTGCCCTGACCACCATTGCCGGCAGCCCATTCCACGCACTCACCACTTTCTGCATAAAAAACTTACCCCTGACATCTCCTCTGTACCTACTTCCATGTACGTTAAAACTATGCCTTCTCATGCTAGCCATTTCAGCCCTGGGGAAAAGCCTATGACTGTCCACACGATCAATGCCTCTCATCATCTTATACACCTCTATCAGGTCACCTCTCACCCTCCGTCGCTCCAAGGAAAAAATCCGAGTTCACTCAACCTATTCTCATGAGGCATGCAAACATTGGTACATATATCAGCAGAGGCCAAGCCATTGGGTATATTTAAAGTGGAGGTTCTTGATTAGTCAGGGTGTCGAAGGTTACAGGGATTGAAAGGGATAATAAATCAGCCCTGGTGCATTGATGGAGCAGATTGTCGGAATTCTGTTCCTCTGCCTGAAGGTCTTATCCTTATTCATTCCTGATTCAGTCTGAAGAGCATCTTACAGTTCATCCTTAGCATCAGTTCTGTATGTTTTCATGTTGCACAAATACTGTCGTTGGATGATAAATGCATCTTTAAACATGTTTAGTTTTCAACCCTCATCAAACTTGTGCTATAACCTGATAACCTCCATCAGCAATATTCACTCATTTCCTGCAATAACTACTATTTCTACTTCCAATTTCCTGGCAATTATCTGGGTTTACAAGCAGTGAGATGACTAAAGGCTCAGACTAATATCCGAGGTTATACTGAAACAAATCGTGTTCCATATGTAAAGAATGAAAGCCCCTGTACTCAGTACTGGGAATCCAAAGAAGATCTGCACCAAATGATGCCTAGAAAATCAAACTGCTCACATATGGGGGTGCTTCTGTAACAGATACATCATTCTGAAACAGAGTTTATGAACAAATAGAATTCTAGACCCAGTATTTAGTTATGTAAAACATAAGCCATCATCACAGGCCAGTTAGGAAACAAAGAAACCTCCACGAAAGCAGAGTGGTTAGTGTGACACTATTACAACTCAGGGCATTCTGCAGCTTGGAGTTTGATTTTGGCACCATCTGTAAGGAGTTTGTACCTTCTCCCTGTGAACCCCGCGTGTGCTCCAGTTTCCTCCCACAGTCCAAAGACGTACCAGGTAGTAGGTTAATGTGTCATTGTAAGTTGTCCTGTGATTAGGCTGGGGTTAAATAAGACTCACCTTGAGGAAGGCTTTCCAGCCAAAATGTCAACTTTTATTCATTTCCATTGCCTGAGCTGCTGAGTTCCTCCAGCATTTTGTGTGTGTTGCTCTGGATTTCCAGCATCTGCAGAATCTCCTGTGTTCAGTGTGTACATGTAGGTGTGTGGAAGCATGCAGGTGTGAATGTATGTACCTTTGTGCACAATGCATATATAGAGTTACAGAGTCATAGAGAAGTACAGCACAGAAACAGACCCTTCAGCCCATCTAGTCCATGCCAAATCCATTTAAACTACTTACTCCCATCAACCGGCACCAGATCATAGCCCTCCATACCCCTACCATCCATGTACCTATTCAAACTTCTCTTAAACATTGAAATCGAGCTTGCATGCATCACTTGTGCTGGTAGCTCATGCTACACTTTCATGACCCTCTGGGTAAAGAACTTTCCCCTCATGTTCCCCTTAAACTTTTCACCTTTCACCCTTAACCCATGACTTCTGGTTGTTATCCCACCCAACCTCAGTGGAAAAAGCCTGCTTGCATTTACCCTGTCTATGCCCCTCATAATTTTGTATACCTCTATCAAATCTCCCCTCAATCTTCTACGGTTTAAGGAATACAAACATAACATAGTCAATCTTTTCCTATAACTCAGGTCCTCAAGACCTGGCAACATTCTTGTAAATTTTCTTTGTACTCTGTTAACCTGGTTTATATCTTTCCTGTAGGTAGGTGATCAAATCTGCACACAATACTCCAAGTTAGGCCTCATCAATGTCTTGTACAACTTCAACATAACATCCCAACTCCTGTACTCAGTACATTGATTTATGAAGGCCAAGCTTTCTTTACGATCCTATCCACCTGTGACACCACTTTCAATGAATGATGGATCTGTATTCCCTGATCCTTCTGTTCTACCGCACTCTTCAGTGCCCGACCATTCACTGTGTAAGACCTACCCTGGTTGATCCCACTAAAGGAGACTAGTGTTGAAATTGCGGGGGCCCTGGCAGAAATATTTAAAATGTCGCTGTCTACAGGTGAGGTGCCGGAGGATTGGAGAGTGGCTCATGTTGATCCGTTGTTTAAAAAAGGATCAAAAAGTAATCCGGGAAATTATAGGCCAGTAAGTTTAACGTCAGTAGTAGGTAAGTTATTGGAGGGAGTATTAAGAGACAGAATCTACAAGCATTTGGATAGACAGGGTCTTGTTAGGGAGAGTCAACATGGCTTTGTGCATGGTAGGTCATGTTTGACCAATCTATTGGAGTTTTTCGAGGAGGTTACCAGGAAAGTGGATGAAAGGAAGGCAGTGGATATTGTCTACATGAACTTCAGTAAGGCCTTTGACAAGGTCCCGCATGGGAGGTTAGTTAGGAAAATTCAGTCACTAGGTATAGATGGAGAGGTGGTAAATTGGATTAGACATTGGCTCAATGGAAGAAGCCAAAGAGTGGTAGTAGAGAATTCCTTCTCTGAGTGGAGGCCTGTGACTAGTGGTGTGCCACAGGGATCAGTGCTGGGTCCATTGTTATTTGTCATCTATATCAATGATCTGGATGATAATGTGGTAAATTGGATCAGCAAATTTGCTGATGATACAAAGATTGGAGGTGTAGTAGACAGTGAGGAAGGTTTTCAGAGCCTGCAGAGGGACTTGGACCAACTGGAAAAATGGGCTGAAAAATGGCAGATGGAGTTTAATACAGACAAGTGTGAGGTATTGCACGTTGGAAGGACAAACCAAGGTAGAACATACAGGGTTAATGGTAAGGCACTGAGGAGTGCAGTGGAACAGAGGGATCTGGGAATACAGAAACAAAATTCCCTAAAAGTGTCATCACAGGTAGATAGGGTCATAAAAAGAGCTTTTGGTACATTGGCCTTTATTAATCAAAGTATTGAGTATAAGAGCTGGAATGTTATGATGAGGTTGTATAAGGCATTGATGAAGCCGAATCTGGAGTATTGTGTTCAGTTTTGGTCACCAAATTACAGGAAGGATATAAATAAGGTTGAAAGAGTGCAAAGAAGGTTTACAAGGATGTTGCTGGGACTTGAGAAACTCAGTTACAGAGAAAGGTTGAATAGGTTGGGACTTTATTCCCTGGAGCGTAGAAGAATGAGGGGAGATTTGATAGAGGTATATAAAATTATGATGGGTATAGATAGAGTGAATGCAAGCAGGCTTTTTCCACTGAGGCAAGGGGAGAAAAAAACCAGAGGACATGGGTTAAGGGTGAGGAGGGAAAAGTTTAAAGGGAACATTAGGGAGGGCTTCTTCACACAGAGAGTGGTGGGAGTATGGAATGAGCTGCCAGACGAGGTGGTAAATGTGGATTCTTTTTTAACATTTAAGAATAAATTGGACAGATACATGGATGGGAGGTGTATGGAGGGATATGGTCCGTGTGCAGGTCAGTGGGACTAGGCAGAAAATGGTTCGGCACAGCCAAGAAGGGCCAAAAGGCCTGTTTCTGTGCTGTAGTTTCTATGGTTCTATGGTTCTATGGTTCTAAAGTACAAAAGCTCACGCTTCTCTGCATTAAATTCCATCTGCCATTTTTCAGACCATTTTTCCAGCTGATTCAGATCCCTCACAAGCCATGATAGCCTTCCTCACTGTCCACTAAACCCCCAATCTCTTGGTGTTATCCACAAATTTGCTGATCCAGTTAACCAGATTACCATCCAGATCATTGATATAGGCAGATCCAGCACTGACCCCCCGGCATTCCTTTAGTCACCGGCTTCCAGTTAGAGAGATACCCATCTACTACCTCTGGTCATTCCACTAGTCACTGGCTTCCAGTTAGAGAGATACCCATCTACTACCTCTAGTTTATCCTGTAAATCCAATGCCTAATCCAATTTACTACCTCATCTTGAATGCCGAGCAACTGAACCTTCTTGACCAATCTCCCATGTGGGATCTTGTCAAGTACCTTGCTAAAGTCCAAGTTGACAACATCCACTTTCCTGGTAACTTCCTCAAAAAACTCTATGAGATTATTCAGACATGACCAACCATGCACGAAGCCATGCTCACTATCCTTAATCACTTCATATCTATCCAAATATTTGGTCCCATAGCATACCTCCCACACTGATGTCAGACTCACTGGCCTATAATTTCCTGCTTAATGTTTAGAGCCTTTTTAATCAGCAGAACATTGGTTATTCTCCAATCCTCTGGTACCTCTCCTGCTGCTAAGGATGATTTAAATATCACTGCTAGGGCTCCAGCAATTTCTGGACTTGCCTACCATAGGGTCTGAGAGAACACCTAGTCAGGCTCTGAGGATTTATTAATTAAGATTTGCCTCAAGACAGCAAACACCTCCTCCTCTGTCATCTGTAGAGGGTCCATACTCTACTGTAGAGGGTGATACTGCTTTGTCTTACTTCTAAAACTCTGTCCATCTCCCGAGTAAATACAGATGCAAAAAAATTACTAAATATCTCCCCTGCATTTCTGTGCTTCAGTTTATATGTATTTGTGTTGAGCTGGAATTATTTAGTGCATGTGAAAATTGGTATAGTTATGAAAAATAATCCATAGTAACACTCAAATGTAACAAAAATGAAATTTACTGTATTTATAGATACGAAGAGCAATCCTAGCGTGTAACAGAAAGAAAATCCAAGCAAAACTCAGGGCTTCAAGTCACTTTACAAATTGCTCTCATACAAATTGGATTTATAATTTTATGGATTCATTTTCAAAATAAACATAGCATAAGATCTTTTAATGGCCTGCTTTTACACAGTGAAATAAGATTACATGTTTAAATCAAAATGAAATCCATAACACTGGAAAATTAGGAAGAGGGGAAAAGTCATGAAAGTCAGTAATTCACAGCCTCTGCTTGAACATGCAATTGAGTCTCTTCATTAGAGTCAACGTTACACCAGTGAGAGAATATTCTGAATTATTCTTTGGCTATTGGAAGATTCATGGGCACGCAGTTTATAATTTCTGAAAATAAAACTATTTCTTAAGCCATTATTGAACTGTCATTTTCTTTCTGTTAAGATTTGCCTGGATTTTAGCATTTTCAGTGTGGTCAGGCACCACATGATGCAATTCTGATAGGACATAGAACTCAGAACAGTACAGCACCGGAACAGGCCCTTCGGCCCACAGTGTTGTGCTGAACCTACTAAATGAGTGATCACCTAAACTAACCCCTTCTGCCTCACATTCATGTGCCTATCCAAACATCTTTTAAATGTTCCTGACTCTACCACCACCCCAGGTAGTGCATTCCAGTGCAAATAAAACTTGCCCCCCCCCCGATGTCCCCTTTGAAATTACTTCCTTTAGCCTTCAATGCACACTCTCTAGTGTTAGACATTTCAATCCTGGCAAACAGATACTGCCTGTCTACTCTATCTATGCCTTTCCTAATCTTATAAACCTCTATCATGCTATCTACGATATTAGCATTTTCAATGTAGTCAGGCACCACATTATTCAACTTGGTTTCATTGGTGACCCGCCAGATATTCTGGCAAATAAATTACTTCCCTTAAAACTGATGCTGGGCACCGTGTTCCACTAATGAAGAAGCTCTCCTGCCAAATATAGTTTGCATTATTATTGCTCTTGTCATTTATTGATTAGATAGTATTCTGATTTGAAGAAATACTCCCAATGGCTTTAGAATTTTTTTTTAGCATTACAGTCAATATGCTGCCATCTGTCGTTGTTAATGCAATCACAGCTGAACGTTTATGTCCCAAGTGACTGCTGATATATTCTGTAGCTCCCAGTATGTTTACTGGACTGTCAGCATACCTGCTATTAGAACCTTAACTGCAAAGGCCAGTTCCCAAAATATTAGTGTATTAGGGACACTAATCCTTTAGCAGGTGAGAGTCTGACTGCTTTTCAGTGAATTTTCAGTATGCACTTATTCATCCAGAGCAGAGTGTTGCCAGGGAAATATCTCATCATATACGGCTGGTTTCTCAATAACAATACTGTAACAAAGTTTTTGAATAAAGTGTTCAGTCTTTGGAAATGATTCCCCAAAAAGGCAACGGCGGCTCAGTTGCTGAATAAAAGTGTGATGAACGTCAATAGCTTGTTAGATTACCTCTTCAGAAGGTGATTCCCCAAAAGGGTGACATTGTCATTAAGGTCCCCCATCGCCCAGGACTTCTCCTCTTCTCGTCGCTGCCCTGAGGAGGATGTCCGGCAGCCTGGAGGTGCACATCCAGCATTTCAGGAGCCGCTTCTCATCCTCCACCGTCTGATTTCTGAATGGACAATGAACCCATCAACACTGCCTCACTATCTTTTGGTTCTCTTTTTACACTACTCAATGAACTCCATTTTTACATGTACAGTATTTCTTACTGTAATTTATAGTTTTTTATTATGTTTTGCAATGTACTGCTATAGCACAAGAGCAAATTTCACGACATATGCCAATGCTATTAAACCTGATTCAGCTTCAGATTAGATTGTTAGACCAAGGGATATGAAGTCAGTACCGTATCTGAAAGTGACATTGAGGGGAAACGATTAGCCATAATCTTACAGAATGACAGGATGGGTGTGACGGGCCGAAAATTCCTCTCGCTTTTGTTGATGTTCCCATCTGTAAATGTCTCTGCAAGTTTCATTGTCTGAGGTTCCAAAGGTTCACTTACTGTGAAAGTCCGTATGCTGTATACAACTCTGAGATTCATCGTCTCTAGACAGTCACGAAACAAAGGAAACCAAGAAAGTCGTTCAAAGAGAAATTGCCCCAAACTTAAATCACAACGGCAACTAGATCACCAAACTACCCCACGCCTCCATGCCTGAAAATCAAATTGGCGAACTGATAGAACATCAAACCCCACCTCCCATACAAAAAAACTTACAAATGGCGCCAACATTAAAATTAAATTGCTCAGAAGGTAACAAGAAAGGATGGGCAAAAACACAGAATATACAAGACAAAAAATCGAGAAAGAGCCCAGTCCAGTCCAGTCCATAGATCCATTAAATCACTGAACTGTCCTCCACAGGGGATTCTCCGTAAGGGAGAGGGAGGCTACTCAAACTCAGAGGCAGAGCAGTGAGGGGGGCAGGCCATCGCACACCTCACCAAGAGTAGATCAGCAAACAACTTCACTTCCTGTTCCTATCCTCCATACGGTACCTGACCTGTCAAACGTTTCCAAAAATTGCTGAACTTCAGATTTCCATTATTTGTGGTTTTTGTTTTTACTTTTCCTGTCGGGTTCAAAGTAAATTTATTATCAAAGAATATATATGTTACCCAATAGAATCCTGAGATTCATTTTCGTGCAGGATTTGCAAGAAGGAAGAAATATAATGGAATTGCATGAAAAACGTACATAAACCATCAAAGACTGATAAACAACCAATGTGCGAAAGGAGACGAGCTGTGCAAATAAAAAACTATTGTGAATGGTTGGAATGACTCTTTGACAGTGAGAATCAGGTCAGGGTATGATGACCGAGGTTACCAGTGCTGGTTCAGGAGCCTGATGGTTCAGGGGTAATAACTACCCCTGAACCTGGTGGTGTGGGACATAAGGCTGCTGTTCTTCCTGCCCAGTGGGAGTAGGGAGAAGAGAGTATGGTCTGGTGGATACTTCTTTCCTGTGGCAGAACTCCATATAAATGTGTTCAATGGTTGGCAGGACTCCACCTGTGGTGGTGTGGGCCGTGCCACCATTTTCTGCTGCCTTTTCCATTCCTGGGCACTGGTGTTTCCATCATTTCCATATCAATGTACTGATGAATAAAAAACCTCCTTTGGAGGTGGTTTCTGACATTGTTTCCACATTTGTTAGATTACAATTGCACAAAGATTGACATTTTGACCACTTTTTGCAAATGGTCAGATAAAATCAATGAACATTTTCATAATAAAATAATTTTCTTCCATCGCTTCAGCCCTCCTCTCCCTTTCCTTGTCGTAGTCCATTCACGTCATGGCGAGTATTCATGGTAGAGCCTTCCGATTATCCTTGCAGCAGCTTTGCTAGAACCGCCGGGGAGGGTTTAAGCCAGTTTGGCAGGGGAGGGGAACAAGAGTGGCAGGGCTGGGGGTGGGGCAGTCGGTATACAAGCAGAGGCAGTGTACACTGAGACTGTCAGGAAGAACACACTGATGATAGGGCAAAATCGCAGTTAGTGGGATGATTTGCAGAATAGCAGGAGAACAAGATCAAAGAGAGAGTTGAATACAGGACTGAAGATGTCATATTTGAATGCATGCAGTATATGGAATAAGGTATCACAGTTACAGATCGGCAGGTATGACATTGTGGGCATCACTGAGTCGAGGCTGAAAGAAGATTATGGCTGGGAGCTTAACATCCAGGTATACACATTGTATCGAAAGGATAGGCAGGTAGGCAGAGGAGGTGGTGTGGCTCTGTTGGTAAAAAATGAAATCAAATCCTTAGAAAGAGGTGATATAGGATCAGAAGATGTAGAATCCTTGTGGGTAGAGCTAAGGAACTGCAAGGGTAAAAAGACCCTGATGTATACAGACCCCAAACAGTAGCCAGAATGTGGACTACAAGTTATAATGGGAGATAGAAAATGCATTTCAAAAGGGCAAGGTTACAATAGTCATGGAGGACTTCAATATGCAGTTAGATTGGGAAAATAAGCTTGGTGAATAATGATAACAATGATCTTTCAAGAATTGATAGATTCTGGCATTGTACCGGATGACTGGAAAATTGCAAATGTTACTCTGCTATTTAAGAAGGGTGGGAGGCAGCAGAAAGGAAACTATAGACCTGTTAGCCTGACATCAGTGGTTGGGAAGTTGTTGGAATCAATTGTTAGGGATGAAATTACAGAGTATCTGGAGGCACATGACAAGATAGGCCAAAAGCCAGCATGGTTTCCTGAAGGGAAAATCCTGCCTGACTAACCTACTGCAATTTTTTGAGGAAATTACAAGCAGGGTAGACAAAGGAGATGCAGTAGATGTGCTGTACTTGGATTTTCAAAAGGTCTTTGACTAGGTGCCACACATGAGGCTGCTTAGCAAGATAAGAGCCCATGGAATTACAGAGAAGATACTAGAGTGGGTGGAGCATTGGCTGTTAGGCAGAAAACAGAGCGTGGGAATAAAGGGATCCTATTCTGGCTGGCTGCCGGTTACCAGTGGAGTTCCACAGGGGTCGGTGTTGGGACCGCTGCTTTTTACGATGTACGTCAATGACTAGGACTATGGAATTAAGGGATTTGTGGCTAAATTTGCCGATGATACAAAGATAGGTGGAGGAGTAGGTAGTGTTGAGGAAACAGAGAGCCTGCAGAGAGGCGTAAATAGTTTAGGGGCATGGGCAAAGAAGCGGCAAATGAAATGCAATGTTGGAAAGTGTATGGTCATGCACTTTGGTGGAAGAAGTAAACGAGCAGACTATTATTTAGATGGGGAGAGAATTCAAAATGCAGAGATACAAAGAGACTTGGGAGTCCTTGTGCAGGATACCCTAAAGGTTAACTTCCAGGCTGAGTCAGTTGTGAAGAAGGCAAATGCAATATTGGCAGTCATTTCTAGCGGTATAGACAATAGACAATAGGTGCAGGAGTAGGCCATTCGGCCCTTTGAGCCAGCACCACCATTCACTGTGATCATGGCTGATCATCCACAATCAGTACCCCGTTCCTGCCTTCTCCCCATATCCCTTGACTCCGCTATTTTTAAGAGCTCTATCTAACTCTTTCTTGAAAGCATCTTGAAAGTATAGAATATAAGAGCAGGGATGTGATGTTGAGGCTCTATGAAGCACTCGTGAGACCACACTTGGAGTATTGTGTGCAGTTTGGGGATCCTTATTTTAGAAAGGATACACTGACATTGGAGAGGGTTCAGAGAAGATTCACGAGAATGATTCCAGGAATGAAAGGGTTACTCTATGAGGAACGTCTGGCAGCTCTTGGGCTGTATTCCCTGGAGTTCAGGAAAAAGAGGGGGCTCTCATAGAAACATTCCAAATGTTAAAAGGTTAAAAGATTAGATATGGCAGAGTTATTTCCCATGGTAGGAGATTCTAGGACAAGAGCACATAACTTCAGCATTGAAGGACATCCTTTTAGAACTGAGATGTGGAGAAATTACTTTAGTGAGAGGGTGGTAAGTCTGGAATTTGTTGCCATTGTCATTGGGTGTATTTAAGGCAGAGATAGATAGGTTCTTGATTAGCCAGGGCATCAAAGGGTATGGGGAGAATGCAGGGGAGTGGGGATGACTGGAAGAACTGGATCAGCCCATGATTGAATGGTGGAGCAGACCCGATGGGCCGAATGGCCTGCTTCTGCTCTTATGGTCTTATGGTCTTATGCTGGTTTTAGATCCCAAGATAGAGAATTTGTATAATGCCTATGAGCTGGCTCTTTAGAGCAGCTTGCAGTCGAGCTCACCTGGGGATCAGCTATTCTGGACTGGGTGTTGTGTAATGAACTGGATTTGATTAGGGTGCTGAAGGTAAAGGAACTCTTAGGAGGTAGTGATCTTAATATAATAGAATTTACTATGCAGTTTGATAGAGAGAAGATAAAAGTCAGATGTATCAGTATTACAGTGGATTAAGGGAAATTACAGGGGCGTGAGAGTGGAGCTAGATTAGAGAGGGCCGCCAGCCGGGATGACATCGCAGCAGCAACGGCTGAAGTTCCTGGGAGCAATTCAGAAACTGCCCAAAGAGGAACAAGTATTAAAGACAAGATGACACAACTGTGGCTAACAAGAGAAGTCAAAGCTAACATAAAAGCAAATGCAAAGGCATATAATAGAGCAAAGATTAATGGGAAGTTAGAGGTTTAGGAAGCTTTTAAAACCAATATAAGGCAACTAAAAGCCATAGGAGGGAAAAGATGAAATATGAAGGTAAGATAGTCAATGATACCAAAAAGGATACAAAAGGTTTTTCAGATATATAGAGAGTAAAAGAGAGGCAAGAATAGATATCAGACTGATGGAAAATGGTGCTGGGGAGGTAGTAATGGGAGACAATGAAATGGTGGAAGAATTGAATAAGAATTTTGCATCAGTCTTCACTGTGGAAGACACTAGCAGTATGCTAAAAGTTCAAGAGTGCTGGGGGAACAGAAGTGTGTGAATTTGCCATTACCAGGGAGAAGGTTCTTGGGAAACTGAAGGGTCTGAAGGTGGATAGGTCACCTGGACCAGATGGAGTAAACCCCAGGGTTTTAAAAATGGTGGCTGAAGAGATTGTGGAGATATTAGTAATGATCTTGCAAGCATCAATTGGTTCTGACATGGTTCCAGAGGACTGGAAAATTGCAGATGTCACTCTATTCTTCAAGAAATGAGTGTTGCAGAAGAACGGAAACTATAGCCCAGTTAGCATAACCTCAGTGGTTGGGAAGATCTTGAAATCGATTGTTAAAGATGAGCTTTTGGGGTAATTGGAGACACATGATAAAATAGCCCAAAGTCAGCATGGTTTCCTCAAGGGAAAATCATGTCTGACAAATCTTTTAGAACTGTTTGAAGAAATAACAAGCAGTATAGACAAAGGAGAATCGGTAGATGTTATGTTTGCCAAGGTGTCATACATGAGGCTGCTTAACAAATTAAGAGCCCATGGTATTACAGGAAAGATACTAGCAAGGATAAAGCATTGGCTGATTAGCAGGAAGCAAAGAGTGGGAATAAAGAGGGCCCTTTCTGGTTGGCTGCTGCTGACTAGCAGTGTTCCACAGGATCTGCGTTGTGATTGCTTCTTTTCACATTGGATGTCAATGACTTGAATGATGGAATTGATGGCTTTGAGGCCAAGTTTACAGATGTTACAAAGGTAAGTGGAGGGGAAGGTAGTTTTGAGGAGGCAAGGAGACAGCATAAGGACTTAGACAGATTTGGAGAATAGGCAAAGAAGTGGCAGTTGGAATACCATGTCAGGAATGGATGGACCTGCTGAGGATTCTGCTTTGCCTTGTAAATGAGGATCTAAGGGCTCTACAGATGTGTTCACAGCAAAATGATTGCAAGGGACAAGATTGGTCCTCTGGAAGATCAGAATGGTATCCATGTAGGGAGCCAAAAAGATGGGGAGATCTCAAATGCATATTTTGCATCTACATTTACTCAGGAGATATTCACAGAGTCTATAGAAGTGAGGCAAAGCAGCATCAACTTCTTGGACTCTACACAGATTTCAGAGAAGGTGGTGTTTGCTGTCTTGAGGCAATTTAGGGTGGATAACTCCCTGGGGCCTAACGAGGTATTCCCGTAGACCCTGCGGGAGGCAAGTGCAGAAATTGCAGGGACCCAGCAGAGATATTTAAATCATTCTCAGTGACAGGTGAGGACCCAATGTTGCTCCACTGTTCTAAACATTTCCTGGTTTATCTTCTAAACATAAACCAGGAAATTCTAGGCCAGTAAGACTGACATCAGGCATGGGAAAGTTATTGGAAGGTATTCTAAGGGACCGGTTAGATGAGTATTTAGATTGACAAGGACTGATTAAGGATAGTCAGCATGGCTTCGCACGTGTCTAACCAATCTTACAGAGTTTTTTGAGGAAGTTACCAGGAAAATTGATGAAGGCAAAGGCTGGTGCAGGTCAATGGGAGTAGGAAGTTTAAATGGCTCGGCATGGACTAGATAGGCTAAAGGGCCTTTTTCTGTGCTGTACTTTTTGTGAGTCTATGACTAAATGTGTGGTAATGCACTTTGGTAGAAGGAATAAATGACAGACTATTTCTAAATGGGAAAAAATTCAAAATTCCGAGATGCAAAGGGAGCTGGGAGACCTCAAGCAGGGATCCCTGAAGGTTAGTTTGCAGGTTGAGTCGGTGGTAAGGAAGGCAAATGGATTAATTCTGAGAGCACTTGAATATAAAAACAATAGTGTAATGCTGCTTTGTCAAGACACTGGTGAGGCCTCTCAGGGTATTTTGAGCAGTTTTAGCCCTTTATCTGAGAAAGGTCATGTTGACATTGGAGAGTGCTCAAAGGAGTTTCACAAAAATGATTCTGGGAATGAGAGGCTTATCATATGAGAAGCATTAGACGTCTCTAGGCCTACAGTTGCCAGAATTTAGAAGAATAAGGGGGAATGTCCTATTGACTGTTGAAAGGCCTAGATAGACTGGATGTGGAGTGGATGTTTCTTATAGTGGGGAGTGTAAAACCAGAGGGCTCAGCCTTAGCATAGAGGAGTGTTCATTTGGAACAGAGATGAGGAGGAATTTCTTTAGCCAGAGGGTGAATCTGTGGAATTCATTTCCACCGACATCTGTGGAAACCAAGTCATTGCACGTATTTAAGGCAGAGGCTGATGGTGGTTGATTGGTCAGATGTGAAAGGTTATGGAGAAAAGGCAGGAGAATGTATTTGAGAGGGAAATAGATCAGCTATGATGAAATAGTGGAGCAAACTTGATAGGCCAAATGGCCTAATGGGGCTCCTATGCCTTATGGTCTTATAATTCATTCCTGAATTTTGTTTTGGTATAGTACAAATTATGCTGGCGTGCCTTGCTATTATCATTGATATTCTTTTGACAACCTCAGTGCAACAATTTTAACTATTTGTCATCCAACATAAAGATGCTCCGGTTTCCTCCCGCATTCCAAAGATGTACCAGTTAGTAGGTTAACTGGTCATTGTAAGTGGTCCTGTGATTAGGCTCATGTTAAATAAGTGGGTTGCTGGGCAGTGTGGCTCATTGGGCTGGAAGAGCCTGTTCTGCCTTGTATTTCTAAATTTAAAAAATAATAATTATTGTTAAAATGCAATGGTGTATTTTACATACCTAGAAAATTCAAAAGTTATTTAAGTGCTCTGTACATTCACAAAGAGCTTGCATTGGCTGGTTGGGTGCAATGGCCTCCATGGGGAAATATGAAGAAAAATATTTTTGAATGTTGATGCAGAATCCTTTTTGAAAAGCGTTATACATTCACTTTACATTTATAAATATGATCAGAGTGTTCTTGGCGTAGATGGTGGTTTAATAGGTTAAAACAAATTTTGTGGTAGCTGGGGCTTCATACTTTGCGCTTAACATTTCCGCTTACATAGTGTTTGAATGTTAGGCAAGGATTGAACCAGTGGATTCCCTGAAAGCCTTTTCTCTGCTCCGAGTGAGAGCAGGATGAAATCACACCAGGTGGGTTCCGGACTGTTTCTGCTCGCTGGGTCTACCTGGATTGGCTCGGCTTTGAACGCCGCTGGGATTTCATGTGACTGTGCGCGATGTCACATCCGGCTGCTGGTACTTAAAGCTGAAGTTGCTGCTGCAATCCACGCTGGTTCCAGAAGCTGCGGTAGACGGCCAGTTCATCGCAATCAGCCTCACAGCGCAGTGAAGCCAGTGCTTGTACGTTTTACCTTTGAGGCGAGTTCTGGATTAAACGGCTAGGGGACAGACTACTTTACACCTCTATAGTCCATGCTCATTTTGCCAGAAAAATGATAACACTGGTATTTTTCGTATTTTTACTCGCGGGGCAAGGTAAGAACGATTAATTGCTTCCTAATTTCTGAGTCTAAATCCACAGTGTGTTATAATTTGTGGGTGGTATTTAAAGAAAAAGTTAAGAGACGGCAAGGACCCTATTTCAGCACCAAGGACAGCGGGGGTTGCTCGGGTCGCTGGCGGAGCGAGTGTGCTCACCAAAATTACGCCGAATGGGCTTTTGGTGTAGTAACAGTTTTAATCCGACGCTAGAAGTTTAACCCCCTACATCCCATACTGAAATTCTCTTTGGCTTGTAGGGTAGATTCAACTACATGTCGTTGGCTGTTTTTTTTTTCCCCTGCAGCTTCCTCATCCCCGGTACCCATCCAGCATTCGAAAGCCGACACTAAGGTAAGACCATCTCTGTGAGATTGTTGTTTGACCTCTTTCTGACCTTGACAGTCTTCTCCTTTAGGGCCACTTTCCTCTGAACAACACTAATTGCCGGGCACCTTTTGTACGTGTTTTGTAGGTAATGAATTGTGTTGTAGAGGTCATCTCCGACACGTTGGCCAAACCCAGTCCTTTGCCAATCAGCCCGGAGTGCCTGGACGCTCTCAGGGGAGGTAGGTTAATCTCAGATAACTTCATTTTCATTAAGTTAATTGTGAAACCCATTTTCTTTCTGGCGGCAAATGAATTATCGCCTTCATATTCCCACTTTTAAAGACTAAATCGATTTTCGTTTAATTGATTTATAGTCTATAACTAAACTGTAAAATCTACAACTCTCTTTAGCATTAAGTAATTTCAGATACATAGTTAGTGTGCTGAATTTTAATTAATTGTTTACATTTTCCCAATTTTGTAATCCTTGTAGATGAGAGAATAATCGGCATGCTTCGACATCAAAATCTTCTACGAGAATTGCAGGAACTGGCGGCTGAAGGTATTCACTGGTAACTGTATTACTGTATATTGACCTGAAACCAAGAGCCTTTGTCTTTTTAAGACTGAGAATGTCTCTTGGATATTGTCGTCTCACGTGGAGCAAACACCA
This sequence comes from Mobula birostris, assembly GCF_030028105.1. Classification (NCBI taxonomy): domain Eukaryota; kingdom Metazoa; phylum Chordata; class Chondrichthyes; order Myliobatiformes; family Myliobatidae; genus Mobula; species Mobula birostris. The sequence goes on along the minus strand of NC_092370.1, from coordinate 252,140,992 downwards.
AACGAACACTTCCTGTGTCCGTGAACACGATGTATTTTCCACAACTTCCCTAAATGAGGAGGAAGAATAATATTCCACTGCACGGCCCTAATATGTTTAATTACTACAGCATCTACCAGACGCAAGTTTCGAAAACTTTTCCCTTTTTGGCTAATGCCTGATAATTGCACTGCTGTAACATGGGTTAATTCCACCTTTCTTCCACTACCAGCTGCTGATCTCCACAACCATGCCTTTATTTCCCTGTAGACCTGTTGTCTCCTACACCCCAGGATGGACTCATTCATTCAGATCTCATTGTCTCGTAGCTAAGCGCCCGAAAGGGAGTCCTTGGCGGCGCGGAGCTCCCGCAGCTGTGCGCTCACTTTGAGGAATTTTGCAATCAATGTTCCATGTTTTTGTTTACCTTTTACTATTTGAGCAATTTGATCGAGACACTTCAGCGATGACTGACTCTGACTCCGCCGACCTGGCCCCGTGGCTGAGGACCACAGGCATCCGAATCCTGGATCGGCTTCACTCGCCTCCGAGCTGAAATGGCTCTGTAACTGTGGCCTCTGGTTCATGTTCGGTGTTGTTTACTTGTTTACTTTTTATTGTTTGCACGATTTGTTTTTTTTTTCACACATTGGGTGTTTGATGGTCTTTGTTAGACCATAAGATATGGGAGCAGAATTAGACCATTTGGCCCATTGATCTGCTCTGCCATTTCATCATGGCTGATCCAATTTTCCTCTCAGCCCCAATCTCCTGCCTTCTCTCTGTATCCCTGACCAAACAAGAATCTATCAACTTCTACCTTAACTATACATAAATATATACAGGCTTCCACTGCTGCCTGTGGCATAGAATTCCACAGACTCACCACTCTCTGGATGAAGAAATTCCTCATCTCCATTCTAAAAGTACATGCCTCTATTCTGAGGCTGTGTCCTCTGGTGTTACTCTCCCATCACATCCTCTCCACAGCCACTCTATCAAGGCCTTTCACCATTCAATAGGTTTTGATGAGGTCACCCCTCATTCTTCTGAATTCTGGTGAATACAGGCCCAGAGCCATTAGATGCTCTTCATATGACAAGCCATTCAATCCTGGAATCATTTTTCTGAACCTCCTTTAAACCCTCTGCAGTTTCAGCACATCCTTTCTAAGATAAGGGGCCCAAATTGGCTCACAATACTCCAGTGCTTTAAAAAGTCTCAACATTACATCCTTGCCTTTATATTCTAGTCCTCTTGAAATGAATGTTAACATCACTTTTGCCTTCCCCACGACAGACTCAACCTGCAAATTAACCTTCAGGGAATTCTGCACAAGAACTCCCAAGTCCCTTTGTGCCTTAGTTTTTGTAAGAAAATAATCAACCATTTCACTTCTACCAAAGTACATGACCATACACTCCCAACACTGTATTCCACCTGCCATTTCTTTGCCCATTCTCCTAATCTATCTAAGTCCTCTGTAGCCTCTCTACTTCCTCAAAATTACCTGCCCCTCCATCTATCTTCATATCATCTGCAAAGTTTGCAACAAAGCCATCAATTCCATCATCCCAAATCATTGACATATAATGTAAAAAGAATCAGTCCCAACACAGACCACTGTGGAACACCACTAGTCACCGACAGCCAATCAGAAAAGGCTCCCTTTATTCCCACTCTTTGCCTCCTGCCAATCAACAACTGCTTTATCCTTTCTAGATTCTTTCCTGTAATATATTATGGGCCTGTAGTAGCCTCGTGTGGCACCTTGTCAAAGGCCTTCAGAAAATCCAAGTACACAACACCAACCAACTCTCCTTTCTCTATCCTGCTTGTTATTTCTTCAAATAATTCCAACAGCTTTGTTAGGCAAGATCTCCCCTTGAGGAAACTATGCTCACTATGTGCTAGTGCTTTCCACTGTGAAGACTGATGCACAATACTTATTCAGTTTGTCCATTTCCTTGTCCCCCATTACCACCTCTGCAGCATCATTTTCCAGCCATCTGATATCCACCTTGCCCCTCTTTTACACTTTATGCATCTGAAGAAACTCTTGGTATCTTCTTTAATATTATTGGCTAGCTTACTTTCATATTCCATTTTTATCTTAATGATTTTTTTTAGTTGCCTTGTGGTTTTTAAAAGCTTCTCAATCCTTTAACTTCACAGTATTGTTTGCTCTGTTATATGTTGGTTTTGACTTCTCTAGTTAGCCATGGTTGTGTCATCTATCCTTTAGAATCCTCTGCTGTCATCCCTGCCAGTGTTCTTTTCCAACCTTAAGCTCTCTAATCAATTCTGGGTTATTGCACAATGCCCAATTGAGCATAACTGACCCCCACGTGGGCCCAACCATCAGCTGCTCTAAAAAGCCATCTCACAGGCATTCTGGAAATTCACCCTCTTGAAATCCAGCAGTAACCTGATTTTCCCAATCTATCTGCACATTGAAATCCCCCATGACTACAGTAACATTGCCTTTTGGCATGGATTTTCTATCTCCCATTGTAATTTGTAGACCACCTCCTTACTACTGTTTGGGGGTCTGTACACAACTGCCAAAGTATCTTTTTACCCTTGCAGTTGCTTAGCCCAAGAAATAGTGGATGCATTAGTGATAATTTTTCAAATCTCGTTAGATTCTGGACTAGTTCCTGAGGATTGGAGGGTGGCTAATGTAACCCCACTTTTTAAAAAAGGAGGGAGAGAGAAACCGGGGAATTATAGACCGGTTAGCCTAACGTCGGTGGTGGGGAAACTGCTGGAGTCAGTTATCAAGGATGTGATAACAGCACATTTGGAAAGCGGTGAAATCATCGGACAAAGTCAGCATGGATTTGTGAAAGGAAAATCATGTCTGACGAATCTCATAGAATTTTTTGAGGATGTAACTAGTAGAGTGGATAGGGGAGAACCAGTGGATGTGGTATATTTGGATTTTCAAAAGGCTTTTGACAAGGTCCCACACAGGAGATTAGTGTGCAAACTTAAAGCACATGGTATTGGGGGTAAGGTATTGGAGTGGGTGGGCAGTTGGTTAGCAGACAGGAAGCAAAGAGTGGGAATAAACGGGACCTTTTCAAAATGGCAGGCAGTGACTAGTGGGGTACCGCAAGGCTCAGTGCTGGGACCCCAGTTGTTTACAATATATATTAATGACTTGGATGAGGGAATTAAATGCAGCATCTCCAAGTTTGCGGATGACACGAAGCTGGGCGGCAGTGTTAGCTGTAAGGAGGATGCTAAGAGGATGCAGGGTGACTTGGATAGGTTGGGTGAGTGGGCAAATTCATGGCAGATGCAATTTAATGTGGATAAATGTGAAGTTATCCACTTTGGTGGCAAAAATAGGAAAACAAATTATTATCTGAATGGTGGCCGATTAGGAAAAGGGGAGGTGCAACGAGACCTGGGTGTCATTATACACCAAGTCATTGAAAGTGGGCATGCAGGTACAGCAGGCGGTGAAAAAGGCAAATGGTATGCTGGCATTTATAGCGAGAGGATTCAAGTACAGGAGCAGGGAGGTACTACTGCAGTTGTACAAGGCCTTGGTGAGACCACACCTGGAGTATTGTGTTCAGTTTTGGTCCCCTAATCTGAGGAAAGACATCCTTGCCATAGAGGGAGTACAAAGAAGGTTCACCAGATTGATTCCTGGGATGGCAGGACTTTCATATGAAGAAAGACTGGATGAACTGGGCTTGTACTTGTTGGAATTTAGAAGATTGAGGGGGGATCTGATTGAAACGTATAAAATCCTAATGGGATTGGACAGGCTAGATGCAGGAAGATTGTTCCTGATGTTGGGGAAGTCCAGAACGAGGGGTTACAGTTTGAGGATAAAGGGGAAGCCTTTTAGGACCGAGGACCGAGCCTTTTAGGAAAAACTTCTTCACACAGAGAGTGGTGAATCTGTGGAATTCTCTGCCACAGGAAACAGTTGAGGCCAGTTCATTGGCTATATTTAAGAGGGAGTTAGATATGGCCCTTGTGGCTACGGGGATCAGGGGGTATGGAGGGAAGGCTGGTGCAGGGTTCTGAGTTGGATGATCAGCCATGATCATAATAAATGGCGGTGCAGACTCGAAGGGCCAAATGGCCTACTCCGGCACCTATTTTCTATGTTTCTATGCAGTGATTCAACAACCTTATCACCTTATGTCACCTCTTCCTGATGATCTCATTTCATTTTTTACCTTCCTGCCTGTCCTTTTGATACACTGAGTATCTTTGGACATTAAGCTCGCAGCTATAATCTTCTTTCAGCCATAATTCCATGATGCCCACAACATCACACCTGCCAAACCGTAACTGTGCTACAAGTTCACCTGTATTCACCCTTGTTGATTTTTCTCTGCCTTTTACATTGTAAATTCTGCTGACTATTTTGCCCCCCCCCCTCAACAGCCCTCCTCACTACACATTCTCTGTCTGTAAAGAAGCTACCCCATCTTCAGCACTATCAACATACACAAAAACGCAGCAGGCCAGGCAGCATCTCTAGGAAGAGGTGCAGTTGACGTTTCAGGCTGAGACCCTTCGTCAGGACTAACTGAAAAGAGCTAGTAAGAGATTTGAAAATGGAAGGGGGAGGGAGAGATCTGAAATGATAGGAGAAGACAGGAGGGGGGAGGGATGGAGCCAAGAGCTGGACAGTTGATTGGCAAAAGGGATATGAGAGGATCATGGGATGGGAGGCCCAGGGAGAAAGAAAGGGGGGTGGGGGGGAGGAGACCAGAGGATGGGAAAGGGGTATAGTGAGAGGGACAGAGGGAGAAAAAAGAGGGGGGAAAAACGGGGAGAAAGAAAAAAACAATAATAAATAAGGAATGGGTACGAAAGGGAGGTGGGACATTAACAGAAGTTAGGGAAGTCAATGTTCATACCAACTGTATGATTACATCAACTGTACCTCTTCCTACAGATGCTGCCTGGCCTGCTGTGCTCACCAGCATTTTTGTGTGTGTTGCTTGAATTTCCAGCATCTGCAGATTTCCTCATGTTCAGCACTATCATCTGCCTTTCCCACACTGCAATATATGCGGCTCTGGACACTAGTCACACCATGCTCAGTCTTTTGTCTCGGGTTTCACCAACATCTGCCTCCACAACCTCTCCAGTACCTGTTCTGGCACTCAGATTCCCATCCCCCTGCATCTCTAGTTTAAACCCCACTGTGAAGCATTAACAAACCTTCCACTAGGGTATTAGTCTCCCTCCAGTTCAGGTGCAAGCCATCCCTATCGCTCTCCCCTTCCTCACCTCTTTACTTCACCCCCTCTGCCTCTCCTGGTTTCACTTGTCACCTCAGAATCAGAATCAGCTTCATTATCACCGGCATGTGACGTGAAATGTGTTAACTTAGCAGCAGCAATTCAATATATAACATAAAAGAAGAAAAACAAAATAATAAATAAGTAAATCAATTACGATATACGTATATTGAATAGATTAAAAGTTGTGCAAACAAACAGAAATAACATATATTTAAAAAGTGAGGTAGTGTTCACGGGTTCAATGTCCATTTAGGAATTGGATGGCAGAGGGGAAGAAGCTGTTGCTGAATCACTGAGTGTGTGCCTTCAGGCTTCTGTACCTCCTACCTGATGGTAACAATGAGAAAAGGGCATGTCCTGGGTGCTGGAGGTCCTTAGTAATGGATGCTGCCTTTCTGAGACACCGCTCCCTGAAGATGTCCTGGGTAATTTGTAGGCTAGTACCCAAGATGGAACTGACTAGATTTACAACCCTCTGCAGCTTCTTTCGGTCCTGTGCAGTAGCCCCTCCATACCAGACAGTGATGCAGCCTGTCAGAATGCTCTCCATGGGACAACCATAGAAGTTTTTGAGTGTATTTGTTGACGTACCAAATCTCTTCAAACTCCTAATGAAGTATAGCTGCTGTGTTGCCTTTTTTATAACTACATCAATATGTTGGGACCAGGTTAGGTCCTCAGAGATCTTGACACCCAGGAACTTGAAACCGCTCACTCTCTCCACTTCTGATCCCTCTGTGAGGATTGGTATGTGTTCCTTCGTCTTACCCTTCCTGAAGTCCTCAATCAGCTCTTTCATCTTACTGACGTTGAGTGCGAGGTTGTTGAACATATAGAATAGTACAGCACAGTACAGGCCCTTCAGCCCACAATGTTGTGCCGACCCTTAAACCCTGCCTCCCATATAACCCCCCCACCTTAAATTCTGAGTGCTGCGACACCACTCCACTAGTTGGCATATCTCACTCCTGTATGTCCTCTCATCACCACCTGAGATTCTACCAACGATGGTTGTATCGTCAGCAAATTTATAGATGGTGTTTGAGTTATGCCTAGCCACACAGTCATGTGTATACAGAGAATAGAGCAGTGGGCTAAGCACACACCTCTGAGGTGCACCAGTGTTGATCGTCAATGAGGAGGAGATGTTGTCACCAATCCACAGAGATTGTGGTCTTCCGGTTAGGAAGTCGAGGATCTGATTGCAAAGGGAGGGACAGAGGCCCAGGTTCTGCAGCTTCTCAATCAGGATTGTGGGAATGCTGGAGTTAAATACCTACCCCTTTGTATTTCTTCCTCCCCTCTCCTTCTGTCTTACTCTGACTTCTCATCTTTCTTTGCAGTCCTGATGAAGGCCCTCATTCCAAAATATGGAATGTTTACTCTTTCCCACAGACGCTGCCTGACCTGCTGATTTCCTCCAGCATTTTGTGCGTGTTTTGCTTTGGATTTCTAGCATCTGCAGATTTTCTCTTGTTTCTGATGGGGTATATCTTGTAGAGCTGCAGCCTCATAGTTGAAGTAAGCCAGATTTAATTTTGATATTGTGAGGCTGTCTATGTGGAATTTGCACACTTTCAGTGACTGCATGGGTATCATCCAGTCGTTCTGCTTTCCAGCCATAGAGTTGTGGGTTAATTGGCAATTATAAATTGCCCTTCGTGTGTAATTGGTGCATTATCAGTATATATGCAATGGGCTGAAGGGCCTGGCCCAAGCTCTCTCACCCTGTCATTCTGATGTCTGCCATAATCTGCAATAGCCCATGTTTGATAACAGTCCTGCAATATATGGAATAGAGGTGGTGGCTACTGCAGTGTGGCAAGAAAGATCAGTACGTTTTGGAACTGCCCATCAGTCCACCGAGGAACCAAAGAACATCTCTCTTTTGCAAATCCTATTTACCCAACCTTGTGCAGCATCTCCATTGGGGTGCATTCCACTCCACCAGAATGTAGAAGGCATCCAGGGTGAAGTCTCAGCTCTGTTATGGCCATTGGTTCTGATCGTATCTCACCAGCTAAGACAAAGACACTATTACGGCTGTCGGCCCAGTCAATCCAAGACCCAAGAGATGGTGGAAATCCAGAGTAACACACAAAACGCTGGAGAAACCCAACATCTTGGGCAGCGTCTGTGGAGGGAAATGAAAAGCCAGAAGTGGAGCAGTTAATGTGGTACTATTGCAGGTCATAACATCAGTGTTTAGGGTTCAATCCTGGGATCTTCCAAGAGGATTATACAACCTTCCTGTGAGCACGTGTGTTTCCTCCAGGTGCTCTGGTTTCCTCGCACAGTCCAAATACATTCCCATAGTAGGTTAACTGGTCATTGTAAATTGTCCTGTGATAAGGCAGAGGTTAAATAATTGGGTTGCTGCATCTGCAGCACAACTCAGTGGATTGGATGTATCTCTAAAATAAAGATTATTCTTGATGATAACAGACACTACACAAAACTGGAAATACCAAGGGAGGCAATGATACTTAAGTTCTGTAAAATCCAACCAGCTCTGGCTGAGAATGAAAATCTAATCCCTACTTTGTTTCCATAACAAATGTTCTTTGAAATTTTCATTCAGGGGCCAATGAGAAGGCAGTTCAGAAGAAGCAAAGCGACAATTATGAACAGAAGCAACCTGCAGCTCGCAAGAACCACGGTAACGTAAAGATACCATCATTAGGCTGGTGGTGAGGTAACCTGCAAGGGCAACACTGTAAAAGTTCAGCTTAATCCAAATATCTGGGTTGCAGTTGATATTTCTAATCAGTTATGAAACATTAGCCAAATGTTTATGCAGCATGTGGGATAAAAGTATTTGTATGAGGAAGCAATTTTAGTTTCCAAATATTATTCAGTTGAGCCTGCATAGACTACATAATCAACAATAGTATTGCTGTAGTTAATTAGGTGCTCCAGCACTTGTAAGGCTGTAACCACATATATCCTGAGAGCAGCATATTGCAGATGTTTACAACTGGCAGGGAGATTGTTTAGGAGAGCTCCAGCGTTCATGCCTTGCTATCTCTGTGGTGGGGAAACGGGTTGCATGGTGGGGAATGGAGATGGTATTAATTTAAGATGAACTCCATTAAACAATGGATAACCAGTTTGCCTTTGTATCTCTGAAAATGTAGGGACAGATTTGTCATTGGCTGATGGATTCAAGTGTTGTCACATATATTCCCCTCCTAGTATTCAGTTCTACATTTGGATGTCTAACATCCACCAATAATTAAAGGCCTTATTTTTTGGAAATTATATGTTTGCCGTTTGGGAGATATGATAATTAAGCAAAAACCAAATATTGAAGATGAGTTTTGAAATTTCACTTGGTGTATCGATTGCTTTGCAGATGAACCTCAAGAGAATCCAGCAGAGGACCAACAAAGATCCAGCACTGAGAACGTGGACATTAGGGACGAGGAGGAGGAGACCACAAAGGAGAAACTACCGGGTGTACGAAGACACAGTCTTGAGGATACAACTACTGACTTGAACAGAACTACAACAGACCGAGGCAGAGGAGTTACAAATAGAATTCCAGTAGAAGATGAGCCAATGAAAAGTGAATCCTTCAATAAATACAACGAGGACCAATCCCAGGATCAGCAGCAAACTGAGGAGCAAAGTACAGAGGCACATGATGATGAGGACACTGAAGAAGCGGGTGAAGATCTCATCAAAGCGAATGATGATGAGGAAGAAAGCAACAGCCATTATGAAGACAGTAAGGATGAGGAGCTAACCTACAGTGAAGAGCCTCCACAAGAAGGCTGGGGAGATGAAGCAGCTGACAGTGACAGTTCAGAGTTGGAGGAAAATGGGAAGGCCTCAGATGAAGAAATAAGGTCTAAAGAGAACAAGAAGTTGAAAAAAGAGGAAGAATATTCAAGCAAGAATGATGAAAAGGATGACTTGTCTGAAGAGTGGGAGGGGAATAAACAAAAGATGGATGAATTTGCTCCAGAGATGAAGTTGAGAAAGTATGAAGCAGGTGACGAAGATAAATCGATCAGAGTTGAAAATCCAAAAGCACACAGCAGACATGGCCATTTCCAACACTTGCAGGGAAACAGAAGATCTCGTGCTGAAGAAGGTCGACAGAAAGAGAAAATGTTCATTGCATCATCTGCATTGCGAAAAAGGCTTGATGTAGAGGAAGGAAGTGCCACCAGGAAAAGTGAGGTTTGTGCTTGGCTGTTGTATTGTGATGTTTCCCATTGGTAGTCATCTGGATTAAGGTCATGCCTGAAAGCCTTTGCTGAAGTATGGTGCTTGGGGGAGCAGATGGTTCTGTAGCTTAGCAACTGCAGGTAAGCTTTTAACCTCTGTCCCTCGGGAGAACAGTTCATCACTGGCAGAAAAACAAGCAACTGGCTGCCTTTCTGTCTGATATCTTGAACCTTGATGGTTTGAGACAAAAATCTGTGATATTCACATCCAGTTAGGTGTTGGCTCAGGGTCATTTATCTAGTGGAGGGGTTCCCAACCTGGGGTCACAGAGTCCTCAGTTAATGGCATCAGAAATGGTTGGGAAAAAATCTGAAACAAATGGAAGTGAAAATCATTGGATTTAAAATGCATTGCCAATTCTCCATACCAGCTCTTCCTCAATTTGCATATGTTCATTTTATTTAATGAGATCAGTGTTATTAACTATGACAAGGAAAGATGCTTCAAGAAGTATATTATACAAGTGCGTACTGGATCAATATTTGCACTAACACTCAACAGGAGATGTGAGGGGCCATCGAAGGTTTTAGCTGAAGGGCCAAATGGTTCCCTCACTGGAAACTGGAGAGAAGCTATTGAGTCTTGAATGGTGAAGAAAACTGCACATTGAAAGAGGAAATTGTGCATAACAACAGGTCGTTAAATTGTTTTTACTTAATAAATAAGGGTAATGACTAATCGGCATAGTTTACAAACAGGGCCACCTGTCACACCTGGAACTGGGAAATGCTGAGGTGTTCCAAACAGAACCTAGTGGACGGAGCATGAAATGACAGTCTCAATCCCAACGTTTTCAAGGGCAATTCCAAAATTGTGGAAACCAAACCCTTGAAAAGAAAGTTAACTATAAATGTACCAAGTACAGACTTTTTTTTTAAATTATAAAAGTATTGGAATGTCCTGCCATTTAAATTTTTTGTAGAAATAATTTTATGAATTCTACAAAGAATTTAGATGGTAGGACATTCCAATACAATGATGCCATGTAGGAAAGGGATACAAAGTACCACACAGATTTCTGACAATTTTCGCCAGTATCCACATTGCACTCGTCAAAGTTGCTGGTGAACGCAGCAGGTCAGGCAGCATCTCTAGGAAGAGGAACAGTCGACGTTTCAGGCCGAGACCCTTCGTCAGGACTAACTGAGGGAGAGTGAGTAAGGGATTTGAAGGTTGGAGAGGGAGGGGGAGCTCCAAAATGATAGGAGAAGACAAGAGGAGGAGGGATGGAGCCAAGAGCCGGACAGGTGATTGGCAAAAGGGATATGAGAGGATCATGGGACAGGAGGTCCAGGGAGAAGGAAAAGGGGGAGGGGGGGAAACCCAGAGGATGGGCAAGGGGTATAGTCAGAGGGACAGAGGGAGATAAAGGAGAGAGAGAAAGAATGTGTGGGGTTCTTGCTACCTTTCCATGTCTGTATCTCAGGATGATCTTCTCGTACTTTCCAGTTGCCTCTAAACTGCGTCTACACTGTTAGCTTCAGAAACTTCTGGTGGTAGTAAGTTTTACATTCTCACTGGTCTTTGGAAGTTTTTATTTTCTCTGGAAATCCTCACTGGTCTTTTGGAAACAATTGAGCTTTCCCATCACCAGAACAAAAGTGTCTTTCTATTTCTGATGGCACAGAGAAACGGAAGTAAAACCTCCAGGTTTCAGAGCAAGTGGTCCAGTATTTTGTTGACCCATGTTTTATAAAATTTATCTGCAGTAACGGGACTTTGTGGTGCTTTCAGTAGAGTACAACTGTACCGAAACACTGAATGAGAGCCTCTGAGTTGGGTGATAAAAGGAGCAGGTTTTGTAACGTGTTTTAAATATGAGAAGCAGCTGTTTGAGATAATTGTAACCCTAGTTGTCTACAGTGCAATGCTAAGCATGATGCAATTAAATGTGCCTGAAGACACAGAGGCACAGAGCCCCACGCTCGATGCTTGAGGAACACCTTCTTCCCCTCTGCAAGGACAATGAGCCCACACACACCACCTCATTTTCTTTGGTGTGTGCGTGTGTGTGGTTTTTGTTATCAGATATTGCAGTTTACTGCTGCTGCAAAACAACAAATTTCACAAGTGCCAGCGATATTAAACCTGATTGTGATTCTCTCCCTACTGTGCTTGAAAGATAGTTCAATGCTGTGGGTAGATCCTAGTAACTTCGTGTGTACACTTGATGATTAATGGCAAATGCCTATATTCCCCTGGGGGAAACTGCAACACAGACTGACAAATAACTTCAGTAGGTGTGAGTTTCTGCCGGTACCTACCACGTGAAGATGCTGTTTTCTGTTGTCACAGCACTTGAGCAGGTACTGGGAGTTCCAGTTCACCCTTTGCTGGTCTATATAAATTCGATTTCCATGGTAGTGTAGCACCTAGTGCAGTGCTATTACAGCTCGGGCACAGGAGCTCAGCGTGTTCTCTGTAAGAAAGTTTTGTATGTGTGGGTTTTTTCCAGCTGCTCTGGTTTTGTCCCGCAGTCCACAGACACACCAGTTAGAAGGTTAATGGTCATTGTAAATTGTCCCGCGGTTTGGTTAGGGTTAAATAGGTGGGTTGCGGGACAGCATGTTTCAATGGGTCAGATGGGCCTTTTCTGCACCAGACCGCTTAAATAAATAATCCCCCCAACCCACCCCGTTCCGCAGCTTTCCAGCATAAATAAGATCTAGGAATTCATGTCCATAATTCCTTGAAAGTGGTGCCACAAGTAGATAGGGTCATAAAGAAAGTTTTTGACACATTGGCCTTCATAAATCAAAGTGAGTATAGAAGTTGGGATGTGTTGAAGTTGTAGAAGATGTTAGTGAGACCAAGTTGGGGAGTATTGTGCGAAGTTCTGGTCATCTGCCTACAGGAAAAATATAAATAAGATTGAAAGAATATAGAGAAAATTTATAAGGGTGTTGCCAGGACTTGTAGGAAAAGGTTTGACTTTATTCTCATATCGACAATTGGGATGTTTGACAGAGGTATATAAAATTGAGGGGTACAGACAGGGGAACTGTGAGCAGGCCTTCTCCTACTTTAACCCCCAGCCTATTGCAGGACAATTTTAGGTGAGCCTGGCACTAAATATCATGGATTAAGGGTGAAAGGTGAAAAGCTAGTGGGGGCAGGCAAGTCCTTCACAGAGGCTGGAGAGAGAGTGGAACAAGCTACCGGTACAAGTGGTGAATGTGGGTTTGATTTTAACATTTAAGAGAAAATTGGATGGGAGGGGTATGTCTGGGTGCAGGTCGATGGGATGAGACAGATTAATGGTTCGGCATGGACTAGATGGGCCAAAGAGCCTGTTTCTGTGCCATAGTGTTGTGATTCTATGAGTGAGACCACCCGGAGGAGCCAGTAACTTGCATGGCCCTTGTGGATGGGAGGAAACCAGAGCATGCTGGGGAAACCTATGGGGGTCATGAGGAGAAATTTGCTCTGATAGTAACACTGACAGCAAATCTGCCGGCTGCACTCCACGTGGATGCTTACTCAGTCGAGGCAGGTGAGATGCTCAAGTGCAGTGCTTCGCAATGTGTGTCCAGTTCGATGTAATAGAAGCATGACGCTGTTCCCAGAATGTCAGAGCAACAACCCTGACCATGGGTTCACATACACCAACAAAGGACTGCCGAGGTCACTCTGATATCTATCAGGAGCTCTGCATACACAGGGCCCTGAGCATTATCAGTCATCCCTCCCATTTGTCCAACAATTTCTCCCCCACCCCCATCAGACAGGAGGTACTGTAGCATTAAGACAAGAACTGTTAGGATGAGAAACAGCTTCATCCCCCAGACCATGTGACTACTGAACTCCCGGCCACCACCCAGGTCTCATTTATTCTAACTTCAGTCATAAGTGCACTTTATTATTTGTTAATTAATTTGTGGTATTATTACCTGTGTTATATGTACTGTGTTGTGCACCTTGGTCCAGAGGAATGTTTTGTTTGGTGGTATACGTGTGCATACGGTTGAACCATGAAGCTGAACCTGAACCTGGCTGCCAACTTGATGAATGCTGCATTTTCCACCCACCACCACTTCTGCAGAATTTCACACAGTAGATTTGTGTGAATTGAAGAAGATTGCATATGAGTAATTGAAGACGATTACTTGCTACTCCTCAGGTTCACCCACAGTGTGGATAGTGGCATTCAATGGGAGGGCTCGATGGAAAGCTGAGAAATGAAGAGTAACAGACTGAGTAGCGAGGGGATCTTATTGAAATGTGTAATTAAGTATGCATTGCTAGTATCACTGAACTGACACCACTAGATTAATATTGGTACAATAACAGTCGCAGTTTTATACCAGTGACAAACTTGTGATATCTAACATGAGATCTGAGGCTCCACTTGTCTGTGAAATGAAGAGGAGAGGTGCTCCAAGATACTCGTTTCCTCTGACAGCCTAGTAGCTAGCTACAATCACACTGCACTCCAACTTCTGCAAAACAAAATCTCGGTTTTTTTTTTTTTTTTTTTTTTTTTTTTTGCAAAACTGCTTTAAGTGAAAATTGATTTTGTAAGTAGCAAACAGCACCTTAGCAACAGGGGTGTGCTGCTCTCACATTTGAGGTGCAATGTAGCAGAGGCATGAATCTGTAAATGTGCTTTATTTATGACTGAAGAGGCCAAGTCATTGGGTATATCTAAAGCAGAGATTGGTAAGCTCGTGATTAGTCTGAGTGTCAAAGGATACAGGGACAAGGCAGGAGAGTGGGATTGAGAGGGATAATGAATCAGCCGTGATGGAATGGCAGAGCAGACCCAATGGGCCAAATGGACTAATTTGCTCCTATGTCTTATTTTCATCTCATTAGTCATCAGGAAAAAGGTGCATGGACTCTTGTATTGGGGTTTAGTATATTTTGCTAATTGACGCTCCCCCACCCCTCGGAGACTCGTATTGTTCTGGAATCCATTCCCCATTTGGTGCGGCTAAAGTTCAGGGCTCACTGAGTGACCAGGTCAGGAAACCCTGGACTTAACCCACTGCGGTTTACATATTTTACCAACATAATTATTAACCTGCCTTTTTAAGTTGTTTTTAAACTTTTTGGTTATCCAAAAAATCAGGGTATCCTTTGCAGCCCTGGTACATTACTCTGGGCTAGACGACACAATGAAGCATTTAGTGCAGATCCATTTGAAACTGAGAGCAGAGCTTAAATGGGGTGCTGTGGAGTCACCTTGAAAATAAACTGTGCAAATGGCTGAAGCACAGAATTGTCAAATTAAAACCACTGCTGTCTACATACGTCTGCTGATGCCTCTGGACACATCTTCAGTGATGTTCCCGGAATCATCGGCTGTTTCGGGTCTTTCAACATCATACATCCTCCTCCAGGTGACCCAGCCGGGGCTGATCAGACCCCAGCTTGTGTCCAGGTGGCTAGCAACTTATGACTCCATGGCTCCCCTCTTTTGAGCCACAGCCATCTTGAGGCCCTCTCTGCCGCATCCACACATCTGATGAACCCAAAGGAGCTGCCAGTCAGCATTCAGCTCGATGTAGAACTGCCTTAGGGACTCCAGCTCCAGATTTTTCCGCTGGATTTACTCCCGAATCCTTCCCCATGAGTGGGTGTAGCCGCAAGGCAGCAGAGGTTTGAGATCAGAGTTTTCCTTCTAGATGAGCTGCTGACTACAGCTAATAAGCCCCATCTGCCCAAAGCGACTGATTTTATAGTGTCAGTAACCAGCCTTTGCCCCTTTTCTTGTCAGTAGAAACGGTTCTGCCACACTTAGTAGCTAAGCCACACACGAAGGCCAGGAGCTGGACTGGGTTGTCAGAAGCTATTTGAGGTGACACCATTGAGAGCATTTAATAGGAGCTTGTCCTCATTATCACCCCTGGCTATAACGACCTTAAGAAACCTTAACAATCCTTAACAATATCTCACAAAATATAGAATATGTGTTGTCTATATTGAAGCGCCTTGACCTGAAATGTCGACTGTTTATTCCTTTCCATAGATGCTGTCTGACCTGCTGAGTTCCTCCAGCATTTTGTGTGTGTTACTCTAGAATATTATTTTTGCATTCAACTCCCATTACAATATGACTTTATAGATCAATTATGTTTTTCTAATTTATTTAAAAATAATTTTATTCTGGTTGAACCATCATAGAGCTTGTATTTGTAACCTGCTTTTAGGAGACAAGGATCAATCTTGGTCTTGGAAGTTCCCTCAAACTATTCAAACTACAATTTTCGTGACAGTACAAATGCTTAGTTAAGGGAAAAACTGTCAATATTCAGTCTTAAGCATAGCAATCACTCTTTCCATTAGTCATTCATTTCCAATTTTGGTAACATTTTTAATTTCAAAGTGCCCGTTTTCTTGGTCTGAGGAGTGTATTTAAATAACTTTAATAATATCTAAATACTTTATATTTTCCCAGGATCACGAAGTGGAGAGCTTGGAAGAGATCGAAAGTGAACTTGAAGCAATGGCGAGGAGGTTACACCAGATGCGTAGTCGTTAAATGTGGTGCTACAAAGATTAATAATGAAGTGACTATTAGCACCTTCAAAGTACACTTTGTTTGACAAGTAATATTTTATCAAATTCATCATGAGCGCCAAACCATCTTCTTTTTTCCCTTTGAGGTGCTATCATATTGCTTGCTAAAATCATTTTGCTCCTTTTTATTTAGGGCAACTCTCTTTTCTTTGTGCAGTAGCTGAATGAACTTTCAATATTTTACTTATGGATTAAAATGCAATGGCTTTCAAGAACTTTATGGAACAATATGAAATTAGTATTGAGCTTGGTCACTGCCTGTACCAAGCCAAACTAATTGTACTGTATATCCAATTTATGTAATTAAAATAACTTAGCCCATGATCCCTGTATCATCTTTTCATTTTGGTGGGGGACAAAAAGAAGTTTAACATTTGGATGCTGATTGAGGAATAATAGGAAGGCCTTGAGGGGAGGTGGTTTACTAGGCTGTTACAGGCAGTTATAAGGAAGGCTAGAATAATTATAACAAGAAAACCTGCAGATGCTGGAAATCCAGAGCAACGAACACAAAATGGTGGAGGAACTCAGCAGGTCAGGCAGCATTGGTGGCCATTTCAGGCTGAGACTCCTCCTCAGGCTGAGGGTAGCAGACACCAACAGAATCAAGCTCATCCGTAAGGCCAGTGATGTTGTGGAGATGGAACTGGACTCTCTCACGGTGGTGTCTGAAAAGAGGATGCTGTCCAAGTTGCATGCCATCTTGGTCAATGTCTCCCATCCACTACATAATGTACTGGGTGGGCACAGGAGTACATGCAGCCAGAGACTCATTCCACCAAGATGCAGCACGGAGTGTCATAGGAAGTCATTCCTGCCTGTGGCCATCAAACTTTACAACTCCTCCCTTGGAGGGTCAGACACCCTGAGCCAATAGGCTGGTCCTGGATTTATTTCCTGGCATAATTTACATATTACTATTTAATTATTTATGGTTTTATTACTATTTAATTATTTATGGTGCAACTGTAACAAAAACCAATTTCCCCTGGGATCAATAAAGTATGACTATGTAGAATCAAAAATAAAAGAGAAGGGTGAGGGGGGGTACAATTTTGATTAATTAATCTTCCCTTGAACTAGAATGAAAAGAGAGGTTAGATACAGACTGCCTTCAGGAGTTCAGAATGGGGGAGGTTGTGGCGTTCAGGCGTATCATCTGCAAGAACTCTGAACAGATTTTCAGATACAGCATTATTTACTGCTGAGCTCTGCAGTTCTATGTTAAATGCCCCAGAGGCAGTGACTGGCAGCAGTTAACGATTGCAGATGCAGGAAATCTGATGCTTAAAGACAAGCTGCAGGAGAGTATTTCCAGATGCAGGATGCATCAGCGGAGGACAGACAGAGCTCACGGAACAGAAACGCAAGGGGGTCTGAGATGCTGGAAATCCAGAGCAATGCACACACAATGCTGGAGGAACTCAGCAGGTCAGGCAGCATCTGTGGAAATCATTTTGGGCTGAGACCCTTCTTCAAGACTGAGGAGGAAGGGGGATGATGTCAGAATAAAAAGGTGGTGGGAGGGGAAGGAGGCTAGCTAGATGGAAATAGGTGAGCGGGAAAGGTCAAGGCTGGAGAGGGAGGAATCTGATGGGAGAGGACAGTGGACTGTAGGAGAAAGGGGAGAAGGAAGAGATCCAGGGGAAATGATAGGCAGGTGAGAAGAGGTAAAAGGTCAGTGTGGGGAATAGAGGATGGGTCGTGGGAGAGGAATTTGTTCACCGGAAAAATAAATCAATATTCATGCCATTGGGTTGGAGGCTACCCAGATGGAATATGAGGTGTTACTCCTCCATCCTGAGTGTGGCCTCATCTTGGCACAAGAGGCCAGGGGCAGGCATGTCCGAACTGGTTTGGGAATGGGAATTAAAACATTTGGCCACTGGGAACTCCCACTTGTGGCAGATGGAGCAGAAGTGCTCGGCAAAGTGGTTCCCAATTTACCATCAGGTCTCACCACTGTAGAGGCCATGTCAGGAGGACCGGACACAATAAACGACCCCAGCAGATTCGCAGGTGAGGTGTGGCCTCACCTGGAAGGTCTGTTTGGACGTGAGGGAGGAGGTGTACGGGCAGGTTACCACCTCGGCCGTTTGCAGTGAGAAGTGCCTGGACAGAGAGTAGTGGCGAGGGATGAATGGACAGAGTTTCATCTGTGAAGGAAGAAACAGAGCTAACCGTTCAGGCTGACTAACATTAAGCAGAACTCAATTTGTCAGGGACTGAAGGTTCACATTTTGATACCACCATCAGGCGTTCATCTACACACCCCCATTGGGCGATCGCCCGGACACCTCCTTCGGATGCTCACCTGGGATCCTGAGATGATGACTGGCCCAAATGTTCTCTTGGAAAATGAAGCTGGTGTAAGATTTGGCAATTTGGAGAACATTACAGTGCAGAGTGTCACTTATATTGCCGGGTGCCATGATGGTTTAGCAGTTAGCGCCACGCAGATGTAAAACCAATCAGAGTTCATTTTCTGCACAGCCTGTAAGGAGTTTGTACATCATGGGTTTCCTCCTGCTGGTCCAGTTCCCTCCCAAGTTCCAAAGGTAGACGTTTAGCATTAGTGAGTTGTGGGCACTGGAGGTGTGAGAACATTTGAAGGCAGCCCAGAACAATCCTTACTGATTTGATTTGATGAAACTGCACTGTATGTTTTGATGAGCACGTGACCAACAAAACTGATCTTTAAAATTCTCTTTAAGGGCTGCAAATCGCTTTATAAGTAGCATCGATCCCATTCCTAGAAGGGATCAGTGGTTTAAGATCATAAGACAAAGGAGCAGAATTAGGCCATTTGGCCCATCGAGTCTGCTTCACCATTCTATCAAGGCTAATTTATTATCCCACTCAATCCCATTCTCCTGCTTTCTCTAATGTAACCATTAACTCCCTGATTAATCGAGAACCTATCAATCTCTGCTTTAAATATACTCAATGACTTGACTTCCACAGTCGTCTGTAGCAATGAAATCCCCAAATTCACCACTCTCTGGCTGAAGAAATTCCTCCACATCTCTGTTCTATTTGTCTAACTTCCTCTTGAAAGCCAAAATGGAACCTTCAAGCTCTACTCCTGCAGGTAGCATATCCTCTCTCACCCTGCAACAATTCCAGGTTGTTTTGCACCGGAATACTGGATGTAACAAAGACCTTGGGAGCTGATTATAGTTGAGGTGATGATCTTTCTGAGGAACTGGGAAGACCAGAATTGACTGCCGGGGTTCAGGAATAGTCACTCAGTGTTCAGTCTCACATCACATCCCAGTTTGCTGAACTGCACTGAGGAAGAGTAGAGTTTACTTGGGGATCTCTGGGAAGAGAAGAGGATTCGAAATCCGGTGGTGAAAAATCTTCAAGAGGTTCAAGGGATATCAGGTTTATTCAGGAGGAAATCTCAAATTTAAAGGAACAGATGGATCAAAAAGACAGAATACAATGCAGACAGAAAACAGATGCGTTGATCCTACGCACAGTATTTACAAATGGCAGCAAACCGTTTTTCACCTGACTGTTGATGCAGCTATTCGAGTCCCAAAACTGGACTTCCACAACTTCAGTACATCGCAGACAGAATACAATCTTCTCTGAAATTATTTACTCTGATCGTAACACAGAGCTGCTGATTGTGTCCTTAATTACCACATTGTTCCACAAAGGTCGGTGTTGGGACCATTTCTTTTTATTCTGTATATCAATGAATTTGATGATGGAATAGATGGCTTTGTTACAGATTAGGGAAAGGGACAAGAAAGTGGCAAATGAAATTCAATATTGGAAAATGCATGGCCATGCACTTTGGCAGTAGAAATAAATGTGCAGACTATTTTATAAACAGGGAGAAAATCCAAAGATCTGTGATGCAAAGGGACGTGAGAGCCCGTGTGCAGAACACCCTAAAGGTTAACTTGCAGGTCGAGTCAGTGGTGAGGAAGGCAAATGCCATGTTAGCATTCATTTCAAGAGGTCTGGGATACAAGAGCAGGGATGTGATGCTGAGGCTTTATAAGGCGCTGGTGAGGCCTCACCTTGAGTATTGTGAACAGTTTTGGGCTCCTCATCTTAGAAAAGATGTGCTGGCATTGGAGAGGGTCCAGAGGAGTTTCACAAGGATGATTCCAGGAATGAAAGGGGTATCATACAAGGAATGTTTGATGGCTCTGGGTCTGTTATTACTGTACTTACTGGAATTTAGAAGGATGGGGGGAATCTCATTGAAATCTTTCAAATGTTGAAAGGACTAGACAGAGAAGATGTGGAAAGGATGTTTCCCAATGTGTGGGGGGGGGGGGGGTTCTAGGACAAGAGCTCACAGCCTCAGAACAGAGGGGTAAGTCCATTTAAAACAGAGGTGCGGAGAAATTTCTTTAGCCAGAGGGTGGTGAATTTGTGAAATTTATTACCACAGGCAGCTGTGGAGGCCAGGTAATTGGGTGTATTTAAGGCAGAGACTGATAGGTTCTTGATTGGACACAGGTCAAAGGTTACAGGGAGAAGGCCGAGGAGGAGAAAAAAGGATCAGCCCATGATGGAATGGTGGAGCAGACTCGATGGGCCAAATGGCCTAAATCTGCTTTCATGTCTTATGGAGATATGTTTTATGTTGCAGAGATGGGAAGGGTGGAAATTGTGAGTGAAGGGTCACTGATAGGGTGATAGGATGCTGCTCTGTCTAATCCTCTTGTTCTTCACATACTTTGCACATCATGTCTCTCTCTCCCAGCAAGATATCTTTCACCAAGCACTCTCTGATCGTGAGCGACTTTGTAACAAGTGCAATAAAGTAGGAATTCTCAGAAAATTTCTCATGTGAATATTGAGTGTTGGTGAAGAGTGAGTGTTTTGAAAGCTCTTGCAGTAAGTGTATGGAAGGATGTACCCGTGTATGGGTGATCTGTCTAGATGGCCTGCAAACACTGTATCCTGCTACGTGTGTCAATGATCAACCAATCACCACGTCAACTTAGAAAGAGACCAGTGGCCCTGTGCTTGGTATTTGGAAGAATCCTATCCACTCTGTCCAGCCTTTTAACATCGTTTCACAGTCTCAGAGTAGAGGGACATCCATTCAGAACAGAGATGAGGAGGAACTTCTTCAACCAGAGAGTGGTGAATCTGTGGAATTCATTGCTACGGGCGGCTGTGGAGTCATTGAGTATATTTAAAGCAGAGGTTGATAGGTTCTTGATTAATCAGGGGGTCTAAGACTGCAGGAAAAATAAATCAGCCATGATAGAATAGCAGAGTAGACTCAATGGGCCAAATGGCTTTATTCTGCTCCTATATCTTATGGTTTAAATACAAATGCTACAGAGAAGATACAATAGGGTCTTTTGGATACAACAGGTATTTTAAGAGGCTCCTGGATAGGTACATGGAGCTTAGAAAAATAGAGGGCTATGGGCAACCCTAGGTAATTTCTAAAGTAAGTACGTGTTTGGCACAGCTTTGTGGGCCAAAGGGCCTGTATTGTGCTGTAGGTTTTCTATGTTTCTAGTGATGGAACTGGAGAGACGTCCAGGCAGAGTGTTGTGCAGACTTAGTGGGTTGAATCTGTTGTATTTATTTCAGACTTGCCACACGGCAAAAACTCATTTCAGGAAGGCAGCACCACCACCCCCTGCAACCCCATTTGACTATGAAAGAACACAACAATTTATTTGATCACATATTGAAACTATTTACACACACGTTTATTCCTTGTTGAGTATTTTGTTGGCAGTCTCAATGCTAATAGCTAAATGCTAATGCAAATAGCTTTTCTATTTCTTTTGCAAACTTTCCTTGTATTGTGATGTGGCTTGCTTGGCAGATTTGAGCATTTTGCTGGAAGTCTCAACCTCATTGCAGTCTGCATCAATGAATTTGTTAATTTTGCAAGACATCAGATTCACAAGTGTTTTGTGAGACAGCTGACTTCTGAATTCTGTCTTAATGTGATGCACCATACTGAATGCCCTCTCTACATCACAATTGGAATTTGGCAGCACCAAAAGCAGCTTCATCAACTGGCAGAGCTCTTTGAATTTCAACTGCCCTGTGCTCACAGATTTTACTTTGGACAACTTCCTCCAGAACTCATCAACTGGCAAACTTCTGTAGTTTGGCACCAGTCCTTCAAGGTTAGTTGAGACATAATCCAGGACTTCCAAGTGGAGCTGTTCTCTTGTATCTGCCTGGATCACATTTGGAAATCTCTCTGCCAAAGTCAAAATCTGCTCTGGATTCACCTCATCTTAGCTCTCTGTATTGACCACTGATAGATTTTTCAAGATTTGGTCTCTCATTGGTAATTATATATAGTCAGATAACATTAGCTATGCTAATGAACGAATGACACCTGTTAAAACTCACCTCAACTTGTCTTTTACAGTCATTTAACCCACCAAGGGCAATAGAAAAGTCACTGTTGCAAACAGTGCAGCGAGCAACACTGTCATTATTTTTGACCCGTATTAGGCAGGGGTACACTTTAGTGCAGTGTAGGGTGAAGCATGTTTTATATATTTTTTTGGAACACTCTGCCATGGTGCTGCAGGACACTAAGCTGGAGGGAGGGAGGGAGAGGGAGAGGGAGAGGGATATCGACTGTAAAGCCTGCCCACAGAGAAAACTGATAGGTCTACTTAGCACAAAGAGAGACCAATCAGGATGCTCTCTCTGTCACACTCTCGCTACGTCTGTCACTCGCTCTCTGTGTGAGTGTGTGTGTCTCTCTCTCCCCCCTCGCTCGCTCTCTCTCAAAAGAATCAATTTCCAGGATATTGTATATAATTTGCGGGCGTCAGGGAGCCGATATCAATATTCAGGAGACTCCCGGAACTTCTGGGAGAGGTGGGATGTCTGTTGTTTATTTATTTAATGATTACAGAGTGGAACAGGCCCTTTTGGCCCTCGAAGCCACGCTACCCAGCAATCCCCGCCCGAGTTCACCTCGCTTAATTATGGGACAATTTACAATGGCCAATTAACCTACTAACTGGTACATCTTTGAGCTGTGGGAGGAAACCGCAGCATCCAGAGGAAACCCACACATTCCACAGGATGCCCCTACACGCTCCTTGGGGATGACGTCAGAATTGAACTCTGAACTCCGATGCCCAGAGCTGCAATAGTATTGCGCTAATCATGATGTTACCATGGCGCCCAAAAGGCCTTGTTTTGCTGTGACCATCAATGAATGACCACTTCAGTATTTAAGCATTTAAACAGGGTTTTTAATGGATTATTAAGGACAATAAATTATGCCATATGACTCCACAAACCATCTGCTGGAAGTGCTCAGCAGCAAGTCCAGCAGTGACTGCGAGAGGAAAGTAATCATTGACGTTTCAGGTTGAAACCCTGCATCACAACTGAAGGCTGAGGTGGCTGTATAAAGAGGAAAGATGTTAACCTCGTGAGAAATCTGTATAAACACAAATCCTTAGAGTGATAGAACAATCCAGCTCAGTAGCAGGCCCTTCAGCCCATCTGGTCCATGCCTATCTAGTAACTTACCTGGTCCCATCAACCTGCATCCGATCCACATAAACCGTAAGATAGAGAAACAGGCCATTTGGCCCATCGAGTCTACCCCACCAATCATGGCTGATCCTTTTTGCCCCATCCTCAGCCCCACTCCCTGTAACCTTTGATGCCGTGTCCAATCAAGAACTTATCAAGCTCTGCCTTAAATACACCCAGCGACCCGGCCACCACAACTGCCTATGGTAATAAATTCCACAAATTCACCCACACTCTGGCTAAAGAAATTTCTTCGCATCTCTGTTTTAAATTTATGCCCCTCTATCCTGAGGCTGTGCCCTCTTGCCCTAGATTCCCCACCATAGGAGACATCCTTTCTACATCTACTCTGTCTAGGCCTTTCAACATTTAAAAGGCTTCAATGATATCCCCTCTCATCCTTCTGAATTCCAGCAAGTACAGACCCAGAGCCATCAAACGTACCTCGTACAATAACCCTTTCATTCCTGGAATCATTCTTGTGAATCTCCTCTGGACCCTCTCCAATGCCAGCACATTTTTTCTAAGATGAGGGGCCCAAAACTGTTCACAATACTCAAGGTGAGACCTCACCAGTGCCTTATAAAGACTCAGCATCACACCCCTGCTCTTGTATTCTAGACCTCTTGAAATGAATGCTAACCTCTAGTGTGTTCTGCACGAGGACTCCCAAGTCCCTTTGCATTTTTGGATTTTCTCCCTGTTTAGAAAATAGTCCATTCATTTATTTTTAGTACCAAAGTTCATGACCATGCATTTTCCAGCATTGTATTTTATTTGTCATTTTCTTGTCCATCCTCCTAATCTGTCTAAGTCCTTCTGCATCCTACCTGTTTCCTCAACATTATCTACCCCTCCACCAATCTCCGTATCATCTGCAAACTTGGCAACAAAGCCATCTATTCCATCATCTAAATCATTTATATACAGCATAAAAAGAAGTTGTCCCAACGCCAACCCCTGCGGAACACCGCTAGTCACTGGCAGCCAACCAGAAATGGATCCTTTTATTCCCATTCGCTGCCTCCTACCAATCAGCCAATGCTCTAACCTGTAACTTAGTAACTTTCCTGTAATACCATGGGCTCTTAACTTGGTAAGCAGCCTCATGGGTGGCACCTTGTCAAAGGCCTTCTGAAAGTCCAAATATACAACATCCACTGCATCCCCTTTATCTATCTAATCTGCTCAATGTACCCATCCACACTTCTCTTAAACATTGAAATTGACCTTGCATCCACCACTTGCTCTGGCAGCTCTCACCACCCTCTAAGTTTCCTTTGTGATCCCCTAAAACATTTCACCTTTCACCCTTTACCTATGACCTTTAGTTCTAGTCTCACACAACCTCAATGGAAAAAGCCTGTTGCATTTACTCTACCTATACCCCTCATAATGTTGTACACAATTATCAAAGTCGCTGGTGAACACAGCAGGCCAGGCAGCATCTCTAGGAAGAGGTACAGTCAATGTTTCAGGCCGAGACCCTTCGTCAGGACTGAAGCATTGACTGTACCTCTTCCTAGAGATGCTGCCTGGCCTGCTGCGTTCACCAGCAACTTTGATGTGTGTTGCTTGAATTTCCAGCATCTGCAGAATTCCTGTTGTTTTTGTACACAATTATCTTCCTTTCAATGAGTCTTGATTTCAGAAGGTTCAGTACAGTGCCTCTTCTTGGAGTCCCCAGAATATCAGAATGCACATCAAATTATTCATAGTTTTTTTTTAACAAGTTGAGCTTTGAGACATCGTGAGGTGAAAAGCAGCGAGTTAAACCTCTCTGGCAGTGGCCCCCAGTCAGCCATTCAAAACAACCCGAGTCCTAGATGAACTGAAGATTGAAAGAATTGAGGGAGAGGCCACTGAAAATGTTATGATTTATTTTTTAGTATTTTGATGACAGTACGATCATGCACACAGTGAGAAGGAGCACAGTTAGTTTCAAGGCACATGTGAGGGAATTGGTCAAACCTAAGTGATTTCACTGTAGAGTAGAGCCAGATCTGCAGTTGGTACAGGCTTCACCACAATACAGACTTGACTTCAACACAAGACTTCACTTCAGCCAGCTTCAAACACCTCAGGTAATACAAACAGAAAGCCACTATTCACTAACACACAAGTCACTGGCTATGTGCAATTATTTCATTCTCCTTTACACTTGTGTACTGGAAATGACATTAAACAATCTTGAATTAGTTGAAGTAAATAAGAGGTAGTGTATCCTGTTAACATGCAGCCATGGTCAGTTACATATACAGTTCTATAGGTTACACCAGACATAGGCAACAGCAGCAAATTATACAGGCTGAATAAAACATCAGGGATCATTTCAAAAATTATGCATGAAACAGAAAATATGCAATAACATAGGTATAATGTACTGGCCATGATTATAACAGGATGGTTCACAATAGTTTCTGGATATTGCAAGCACTCTTTGTAAGCCACTGCTCATCAGTATGAACTGAAACTACATCTGAGACCCGATTGTGATGAGTGTCTGCTGAACGTAACTTTTACATTACCAGACCAAAGGTCCATTGCATCGAGAGTTGACAATGTGAACGGCAACTCAGTCAGTGTAACTCCCGTTTGTCTTACATTCCCACGTTAAGACATCTCAATTGTGACCCACGGACTGCTCCCTGTTCACACCAGACATGAATGGCCATCAGTCCAGATGAACCCAGGGTGACGGGATCTTGTTTCAATCCCTCTTGCTGTTTAAATTATGGAATCAAGATCTTTGAAATTTCAAACAATTTGTCAGCATGTACAGATTCAGTGGAACAATTTTTGTACCGGCTGGGGTAAAATACAAGCCCAAGTGGAAATTCTGTTGCTTACTCCCTATTACAATTGGGTAAAAGTGGTAGGCAAGTCAATCTGTAAGCTTTAGTGTTGATTATCCATGGAACTCTTTAATTCTAATGTCCAAAAGAAGCAGAACAAATGGGAATTGATGACAAGCCTCCATACTGAACAAAAAGATGGCACCATTAAAGGCGACTGTTTGTGTAAAGCTCTGAAGGGAATCATCAGATAGACCCGTTCAGGACGTCTACAGCTGAAATCCAGTCACAGCCATGGTACTTCCATAAACAACATTCCAGGAACAGCTTCTTCCCCTCCACTATCAGATTTCTGAATGGACAATGAATCCACCTACATTACCTCACTATTCTTCCCTCTATTTTTCCACTACTTATTTAATTTAATTTTATTTTTCTATATATATTTCTTATTGCAATTTATAATTTTTATTATGCATTGTAATGTACTGCTACTACAAAAGAAAACAAATTTCACAACATATGCCAGTGATACTAAACCCGTTTCTGACTCTGAAAAATCTACAGGACCTGGAGGAAAAGTCAAAGACATGGTGAAAAGTTGCTCAAGCCTTCTGACCTGAAACTGAAGCACTATTCTAGAACTTGACAAACATTCATACTGTGGCCCCCGTTAGAAAGAGCCAGCATTCGGGGACAGCACGTTGTCCATGGAGAGGGTTTGCTGATATTTGTACAGGAGTCAGTATCCCTCTAGGCCGGGGCAGAGGTCGCTGGACAGGGCCTGAGGAGCTCACCTGCCCGTTCAATGCTTTTCCTCACTGACCAAGGATTTAGAAAGTTCTCTCAAAGCGCCATTTGAAATTTGGTTTTGGTAATGCAACAAGTTGGCATGCTCTGGCTCCATTTCAACATGTTTTCCTCAAAGTCTGCCTCTAAACATTTCAAAACAATACATTTTAAGGGTTACAGTTTAGCATTCCAAATGCAATATGATAGGATGATTTGTATGGCAACAGTGCCAATGGTCAGTGAGAATGGAGCTTTAATGCCACCCCTAGGAATACAACAGATTACTGATTGTGTTTGCCTATTGTGCGATTACAGCTTTATCTACAGAAGGTCACAATCACATCTGGGTGAATTTGCACCCCTCACAAAGCTGGACTAGCTCATTGGGATGCAGGGTCAGATGTGCATAGAATGAAGTCAGTCACTGAGACTGCCTCCCGTGTTGGGAGAATAATCAATTCGTGACAGTCACAAAGGGAAAAAAAAACAGAACACAAAGAAATCCATGTGGGTGTTGAATTAAAGGCTGTCCATTCTGATTTTGAGCCTAACATCTGAAGGATTTATAGTAAATGATCAAAATGGCCCTGGCATCATGTTTCATTGCCCACCATAATCTGCAGCCTTGTACCTCACTGCAACCCTTGCCTCAGTGATCACCCTGCAGATCAAAATGGCATCAAACCACTTATATCCTGGCTCTCCATTAGGGCAGTGGATCTCATAGGGGGGGGATGTTAGTGAAGGGCACATTGCTCCCCCCAACCCCCATCTGCATAGCTAGTTCCTGGTTGCCATGGTGATGGGTTCTTTAAGGCCTGGAGACTTTATTTGCACCCATTCAGCCAAACTATGGGAATGACAATGATTCTGCGTGGCTCCCATCAGGAAATGCCTGGGTCTCTTACTTCTCTTTCTAGGTGAAAACAGCATTGCTGCTGCCTGATTTTCCAATGGGAAAGATGACTTAATGCTAATGCCAAAAGCAATGATGTTTTACAGCATCAAACACACGTGAAGCCCAGTTTCTAAGGAACAATCATTTTAAACCTATGACAACAAAAAACACAATTCATTTATAAACTGCCTTTTAATCCAATCAACTAACAAAACCATGATACCCCATGGTGACACAGGAGGGTGCAGATACTGGAACCCACACCAACCCAATGACAACTTGAGCTGTTCTGCCACTGTGACTTTGCACGTTGCCTGATGTGCAGTACAGAGCGCTCCGTTGACTGATGCTATCAACTGCTCTGCCAAGAGTAAAACAGAAAGCATGAAAAACAAAAAAAACTCAACTAGTGCCATTCAATTAATATTTTACCCTTAATATAACCGGGTGAAATTGCAAATTAAAGTTAAATTTGATCATTTTGATGAGGGCATATCTGTCTCCTTCCCAGGTCCTCACTATGGCATTCCCCCTCTCCTCTTGGTCACATAGGAAGACTTTGCGTGAAAATCAGTTTGCACTCTCTGCTTTTGCCTTGTTCCATTTTTCAAATGTCTTTGTTCCCCGCTATGTTTAGACTTTTGATTTCTCTTCATCTTTGTCTGCCACCCCCTCTAATCGAAATCTGCCCACCATCACTGTTCACTGCAGAAGTTTTTACATTGGTAATAAATGGTCATTCACTGATACTCTCCTGAACATAGCAACATCTACAAAAGAAAATATGCTACAAAGCAATCTTTAAGACTCATATCATCTACACATTCTCTATGTCGATTATCTGCATCAAACTGAAGCAACTGCTTTTGGGCAAAGGACATCCCTTATGCTTCAAGTCAAGGCTGAGCAGTACACAAAGCTCCATTTCTTTTAATCCATAAAGCAATGGACAGATAAAGCTGCAAAATCTGAACTGGTCCGATCCGAGTCACCAAACCTATCTGAATCAACCCTCAGAATGAGATTCAAAAGTCTTTCTCTATGGATCAACCAACGAATGTTCTTAAGTAATACTCAGTTAAACAAGACATAGTTCTTCCTGCCATAAAATTAGCAGAATAAACATAAAATATTTTTGGTTTTATATAAGCAGCAGTTATTAAAATTAGAAAGATATAAATAAAAAAATGAATACATCCTGGTGTGTAGACTATTAACAATGATGTCACAAAATATATATCACATTTAATACACACTCCAGTCACTATCACACAGCTTAAAATATTGTGCAATATTATCAGAAAGCTTTAGGCAACGTAATAACAACAGCTGAATGGATGCAATACATTAAATTTAGCTTAATCCTGAACTGCTGAGTTTCAGATAAGCCAGGAATTTGTTAAAATAGAACAGGTGTATGCTTCCATACGTGGAAGATACCAGCTTAGGATATTGCCTTTTGCGACAACTGAACACATGAAGGGAAATAGAAAGTGTGTCACAATCTATGCAAAAGTAGATCTTTATAACTGTTGGATTAGACCAGGAGTTCCCAACATGTGGTCCATGAACCCCTTGGTTAATGGTGAGGCTCATTGGCATAAAAAAAAGAGGTTGGGAACCCCCCCCTCCCCCCCCCGGATCAGACTGTACAATTGTTACTTTGTTTTGCGGTTTAATAATTAATTACCTGCTTGTATTTTTATAACTACATATATATATATATATATATATATGTAACTGTTTAGTATGCTTCCTAGTGGTTACAGTATGTATATGCAATTGATCAGTCTGTCCTCTAGTGGTCACAGTGTGTATATACAGTTGTTCAGTCTGTCCTCTAGTGGTTACACTTCTTTGAAAATTCTGGAAGCTTCTCTGGTGCTGCATGATTTGAATAGGGCTATCTGATTGGTTTAATCTGAAACAAGAGAAAATCTGCAGATGCTGGAAATCCAAGCAACAGACACAAAATGCTGGAGGAATTCAGCAGGCCAGGTAGCATCTATGGAAAAAAGTACAGTTGACATTTCAGGCTGAGACCCTTCATCAGGACTCCTAGTAAAGGGTCTTGGCCTGAAACGTTGATTGTACTGTTTTCCATAGATGCTGCTTGGCCTGCTGAGTTCCTTCAGCATTTTGTGTCTGTGTTGTCTGATTGGTTGGCTCTTATCTGCAAATTTGAATGGAATGTTTGTTTTCTATGGTATAATAAGAGCTAACTATGTGACCACACCACCTTTGCCTCTTCTCTCCCTTTCCCTACTAGTCCTCTACAATTACCGCTTAATAAAACCATGGTGAAGCAACACATTTTGTGCCTCTTTCCTGACTTCCGAAAGAACCTTGGACAAAAACCATCAGAATCCAACATCTCTCAACTGAACATGTTCCATGTTGCAGCATACACGTTATTCTTCCACAAACCCAGAACACCGATGAAAGTTTGATCGACTGCCTGCTGTTATAGAGAAAAGGCTGCTGAGAGAAGAACACGGTGCAAAGTACAAGGCTATAAATGTCCCATTTCAGTTCTACTTAACCAAACCACAGGCTTAATTTTCCAACTACCCTGCCAAGTTCCTCCTCACCATGAACCCCTCCCATTCAAAAGGATCTCAGCAAAATAATAATGAAACCTCTCCTCCCCATGTATGAACACAGAATAACCGGCAGTAGTACTGAAACCTCTCCTCCCAAACACTCTTCCCACTCCCACCCCACGTACCAACACAAATTAACAAGCAAGGGAAGGGGAAAACACAGTTTTAGTACTGATCTTCCACAAGGTGCCAGCAACTGGGAAACATGGACTGAAGGAAAATGAGTAATATATTTTGAGAGAGTTTACATCAGTGGTCCCCAACCACCGGGCCGCAGACCAATACATT
The DNA here is from genome assembly GCF_030028105.1 of Mobula birostris. Classification (NCBI taxonomy): domain Eukaryota; kingdom Metazoa; phylum Chordata; class Chondrichthyes; order Myliobatiformes; family Myliobatidae; genus Mobula; species Mobula birostris. The sequence goes on along the minus strand of NC_092370.1, from coordinate 252,110,079 downwards.
GCTGCGAAGAATGCAGTGGTAGTCGGAACGCACCCGGCACATCTTTAAGAAAAAAGCTGAAATAAACGAGTTAATTAATTACATGCCAGCTGGCACCTAATTAATTAGCTTGTTTATTTCGGCTTTTTTCTTAAAGATGTGCTGGGTGCGTCCCGACTACCACTGCATTCTTCGCAGCAATGTATCGGTCCGCGGCCTGGAGGTTGGGCACCACTGGTTTACATTATCGAACGTGACCTTGTAAAAAATCTGCCAACAATGTGATACAATGTATTTGTTCTGTTATCCATGACTTCCTCATTTTGGCCTTGTTCAACGGTCAGACAAACTTAAGGATGTTAAACTCCCTAAATTTCTTCTAACAAAATTACTGAGTGAAATTTACTTTGTTCTGAATTCCATGAGTGGAATGTGGCAGATTAGATACGACTGTAGGACATAGGAGCAGAACTGGCCTATCCAGTCTGCTCCGCCATTCCAACCTGACTGATACATTTTCCCTCTCCTGCCTCCTTGTAACCATCAACACCCTGACTAATAAAGATCCTATCAACTTCCACTTTAAATATACTCAATGATTTGGCCTCCACTGCCGTCTGTGGAAATGAATTCCACAGATTCATCATCCTCTGGATAAAGAAATTCCCCCTCATCTCTGTTCTAAATGGAACTGTACCCTTTAAATGTTGAATTATCCATTTATGCCTTTAAGCTGTTGGTGCCAAGGACGGATTGTTAGGGTGGTTTAAAAGTGCCACCTCCTGGTAATATTGCACATTGACATATGATTGTGAAGCTCCAATTCAATAGAAAACAAAGTAATTAAGTTCCAATGTTCAATGTTTAAATGCTAAATTGCCTTTCAGTAGTCAGACGGAAGACTGAAGCAGTGTGACTGAGCCTTGCCGATGCTGACAGGACAGTGGGGATATGGGCAGAAAGCCAGCCAACCCTCACTAACTTTCATCCAACAAGGCAAGACAGGAAAAGCACTAACATGTCAAATATCCACTGCACTAAGCTATTTACTGTAATCATACTTGGACCTGGTTTCCACGAGGAGGAACAAATACAAATCATTCCCAGGCCAGAATCATAGTTAAGAGCTGCCCGAAGATTAGGGTGGTGCAAAGGTGTAGCTTTTCAGCATAATCTCAATAACATATTCCTTCTGCAAATAAATCAAATGAGCTAGTGCGATTATTAAACCAAAAATATGATGCAGATTTTAACCTGGATGCATTGTCCATTCAGCCTGCAATGTTTGTACACAATGACTTTGGATTTGATTCAGAAAAGTATTTGATTCATGGTAGTCTGAGGAGCAGTGGATGGAATCCATAAAATAAACATGCCCACTTACCTTTGGTTAAAATCTCCCCCTACTGCTTCTTTCATATATCAAATGCTCAGAGAAGGAGTTCCAACAACTCCCTTTGCTTCTTCGTCTAAAATTAGCCAAAGACAGGTTCAATGTCGAATGCAACAGAACCTCAAAAACGCCCATCAAATACTGAAGCCCTCTCATCCTGGGAAAGAACTTGAGACCCCCTACCTATCCTCTGTTTGTAAATGGGAAGTCTGGGAAACAAACAAAAACATCCAACAGATTGTACAAAGGAAATTTCCTCATTTCTTCTTCGAGAGACTAGAGTAAAAGTAATGCTGATTTATAACACTGCATTGTAAACATCACAAACAGATGAGGCTCTACAGCTATTTTCACTGAGCTTTGTTGACACTTCGTTTCAAATCAGGAGATGCATGGAAGTATATTGTTAACATCTATGAAATTTAATAATAAGACCATGAACGATATTACATCATACCTCTTCTTAGAATCTATGTTGTATATTTTCAGAAGCTACTTATCTTACAAGTAAATATGCTGCAATCCCCACTTTACCACACTTCAACTGTCACCTCAATTTTACCCTTCTGAAAAGGAGAGCTTTTATTTACCGAGAACTTCTTTTGTCAGATAAAGCCCACAGCAAAGTCTTGTCCCAAAACTCAATCAGATTCTTGCAACCTGACAGAACAGATCTCACTGGAGTTTAACCAACCATGGATTTCACAGAACTCTCGGAATAGTGTGCAGTTCCTGACAGGACACTGCACAGTAATTTGAAAAGAGGTTCCTGTGCGCTGACTGAGGTGAACTCATGGGGGAGAGAAATGAAGTGCCCAAATTAATTGGATGAAAATAATTAAGGTTGACTCCCGTTCCAGTATGGCAAATCCCTAACAAAGCAATTTTTGCTAATATCAATGCTTGAGAAGAACTAGGTTGAGTATCCAAACTTTGATGCGAACTGCTCCTCAAGAAACCTTTCCATACTGTGCTCCAGTCCCTGCACCAACCTGTGAAGTCATTCAAACATAAGTTGGTCTATTGATTTAAGAAATTGGATCGTGTTGATCCCCAATAATGATTCTTTTTTTGCTTGGATTTAGTCAGTAGTTATTGCGAGGAAGCTTTAGTTGCCATTGGGGCAACACAGTTCTGAAAGTTGGGTGGCAAAGTTGAATTGCAGGTTAGCCTCTGGTGCTGCAGCTTCTTGCTGTTGCCCGGGTCATCCTCCATGAGCCACGCCTCCTTTGTCGTCATGGTCACAAAGCCTGAGGCGGCAGGACAGGCCCGGTCCCCACAGATGCTTGCGGCCTGCTCAGGCGCAGTATTGTTCAGGCCACACGGAGACGACTCTGGGTTTTGATCTTGCAGTACAACTTGAATATGGTTTATCAGTTCAGTGAAGAACTCTGGAACGCCTTCATATCCTGCAACAAACACAAGGTATGTGATTTGTTTTCCTGACACTAGCATTTTTTGCTGCTTATTTTAGGAAATTGAATCAATATTTAGAAGGGATCACGCTTCCTTGAGAAAATTTCTATTGAGTGATTAGGATTGGCCTGATGGACATACTGGCCTGGACATTCCCTTTCAGTGCAGGTGAGTGCCAGCCTCATTTTAAGCTGAGGCATCCACATCTCTGGATTCAAAACAGTGCCCAGAAATCAAAACTAAAGCCACTTTCAGGTGTAACAGTTAGGGTAACCAACAAACATCACCCCAGTCAGGGCCCATCTTGACCTGACATGGCGGGAACAAAGAACATGGCAGGCATGGTGGGGATGTGGGTAGAAGACGACAATGGTTAGAGATGGTGGGGGAGCTGGTGAAGGACGAATATTTTCAGCATTTTCTGTTTTCATTGGAGGTTTCCAGCATCTACGTTTTTTTTTGAATTTTCAAGGAAGAACTCTGCACTGTGGTGAGGGGATAATCAGACTGGGGCCTGTGGGTTGGGCTGACAACGTGGATCGGTACAGTGGTAACTGGCCTGGAGCAGGTCAAGGGGCAGTTGGTGAATCTAGCACCAGAGGGCACAGCCTCAGAATAGAGGAACAGCGATGAGAAGGAATTTCTTTATCCAGAGGATGGTGAATCTGTGGAATTCATTGCCATAGACAGCTATGGAAGCCAAGTCATTGGGTATATTTAATGCAGAGGTTGGTAGGTTCTTGGTTAGTCAGGGCATTAAAGGTTACGGGGAGAAGGCAGAAGAATGGGGTTGAGAGGGATAATAAATCAGCCATGACGGAATGGCAGAGCAGACTCGATGGGCTGAATGGCCTGATTCTGCTCCTATGTCTGATGGTCTATTACATCGTACCAGGGGACGAAAGCACGGTGTTTACCCGATGAGGATCACAAGCTAACACTGCACTGGGAATACTGAGCTGATCCAAAAGCAAGAAACAATAGCTTCTCCTGGGAAAATTTTGTCCTAGTTTTCCCAAAATGGCCCAAACAGGAATGGGTTCAGCTGTGTGCAAATGATGAAGGAACTGTTTCAGGGTCAAAGAGCAACTCCCACCAGAAAGAGTCAGTCAGGGGTGATGATAAACTGCCCTGCAATGTTTACTTGCCCCATTCAACCTATCAACACTGGAATAAGAAAATAATTCAAGTCTTTTATTTTATTTTAGCTAACTCCACCATGGACCATCCCAAGCCCGACCGCAAAAGAAGGGTTGGGCATTGGTCAAGCAACCCTATCACATAAAAACCCAGTGCTACAGAAATGCCAACAGAGGCTGCAGAGATTTCATCCTGGGGAGGAGGAGGATTCGAGAGAAGGACTACACCTGGGCCAACTTGAAAGACCGGCCAGGACAGAGGACTCCAGTGACCTGCTATTGGCAGCCTATGCCCCAGTAGTAGTGACAGCTCAACCATCCACACCCCTCTCTACATCAGTGGCACAGCAGTGGGCATTGCACGCAGTTTCAAACTCCTGTAAGGGCACATCTTAAACACCCTCTCATGCTGTCAGAACACAGTGTACACAACTAGGAAAGTTCACCAACATCTCTACTTTCTGAGGAGGCTGAGGAGAGCTGGACTTTGTACATCTGTACTCAAGTTATTCTACAGAACATCCTAACGAGCTGCGTCACTGCACGATATGGAAACTGCACTGCGATGAACAAGGCGGCTCCACAACGGATCGTGAACACTGTCCAACGCATCACTGTCACCGGCCTACCAGCCATCAAGGACAAGGGGACAAGGAAAGGACCAGTAACATCATGAAGGATCCCACCCACCCTGCTCATGGACTGTTTATCCCACTCCCATCAGGGAGGAGGCTACGTAGCATCCACAACAGGACCACCAGACTCAAAAACAGTGACTTTCCCCAAGCAGTAAGGCCGATCAACACCTCCACCCAGTAACCCACCCCTCCACACCCCCAACCATCACTACTTTATCATTTCCTGTCAGTCACCTTATGTACAGACTCCTGTGTCTAGCATCACTTTATGAACACACAGTCAATGTATGTTATGCAAGTTATCCTACAAATTTATATTTATTGTGTTTTTTATTATTGTGCTCTTTATCTTATTGTGCTTTTTTTGTGCTGCATTTGATCTGGAGTAACAATTATTTTGTTCCCCTTTACACTTGTGTGCTGGAAATGACATTAAGCAATCTTGAAGGAAGTAAGTAGAGTATTTTAGCTAATAGAAAAATGTTCACTTCTAAGCATTCATCAACAATATTCTACACCATGAAATCTGTCTGCTCATCACCATCAGTCCGAGTTAGTCCCAGCATGATCAACTGAAGTACAAATTAGTCCTAAACATTTCTTTCCAAATTTGCCACAGCTGCAGTAAACATTCGCACTTTGTTACAAGTTTTTAAAGAGTTCCAGTTATTTCTGCACATCATCATGCAGGGAGAGGAAGATATACTGCATCTCCTTCCTTTCCCTGAGCTAAGCATTTCTAATTTTCATTTTAACTTGGGGATAAAGGAAGAAAGGTTTCTCTGTTCACACATGAGATACAATTAGAAGTTGGCTCTGATTTTTGAAAGTGTTTCTCATGATTTGGTTCCAGGTCCCATGAGAAACATTCTTTACTGTTCAAATTGAATCCAGTCTTCAATTTCAGTGATTGTAGTAAGAATCATTCCTGAAATCAGTCAAATTAAAATCACACTGTCTTTTGGACTTGGTCCAACACATCTCCGATCCAGACACATCAGTATTCCACTGAAATTTTTCGAAGGTGTTCCTGTAAATAATTTTTATTATGAATTCAAGATTATTTAATACCATTTCCTGGACACAAATGTAAAGTAGGACAAAAGAATCTCCAGACCTGATGAAGCTTAAAATAAACACAATAAGATAAAGAACATAATAATAATACAAAATAAATATTAAATACATAAGGTAGCTTATATACATAGATTGATTAAATGTCCATAACATGAAGTTAGGCACAGGAGTGTCTGTACATAAGGTGACTCTGACAGGAATTGATAAAGTAGTGGTGGTTGGGGATGTGGAGGGGTGGGTTAGTGGGTGGAGGTGTTGATCAGCCTTACTGCTTGGGGAAAGTAACTGCTTTTGAGTCTGGTTGTCCTGGTTTGGATGCTATGTAGCCTCCTCCCTGATGGGAGTGGGACAAACAGTCCATGAGCAGGGTGGGTGGAATCCTTCATGATGTTATTCTGCAGTAATATTAAGGTAGGCTGAAATATCCCATTGTCACTGAAGTTTCTTTCTCATGCAGGAGAAACGTAATGAGAGGTTGTTTCCATCAGTTACCATCCAGAATCAACTGACACACACAAGGTCACAACTTCAATGAGATACAGGACTTGCCTAAAAGACCCATCTTCCAATTCAATGTAGATGGATTTGTGGTAGGATTACTTACACCTTGTACACCTGCATCACAACCAGTCACTTCCTTACATAGGACAATGCACATGAGAATGCACAGGTTCTCTCAGCTGCATGACTCCTCGATCTGCCCTCTCATGATCCTCCTCTGCCTCTTTTCTACTATAAATTGCAGATATCCTTGGGGCATCTTGCAGATGGTTTGCATTGGAGTTACAGTACACGAGTGTGACAGAGGATGGTGGAGTGACTGCAAATCAGGCCACACAGGCTGAAGAGATCAATATCCTGCTCTGGTTCCTACGTTGACATTGATAGTGCAGCTCGAATAGACAGTCCATGACAGCAAACATCCATTGCATTAGTCCCAAAGCATCAGACATACTGTTACAAACCCACAGGTTTCGTTTACTGTGGACTATCACTTCAAAAGAGCACTTCAGTGAGGCAGGACTATGATGTTGTTCACTGACTGACTCGCAGCAAGGACACAGACAGTCACGGTCAGAAGTCAGAAGAAGTGAGAGAGAACGATAGAGAGAGGAGCGAACCTGGAAAAGGGCAGCAACTCCAGCATGTCGAAGCTGGGGATTTGGAACTCTGCTATACCCACAAGGGTGGGTTGATCATCGATCCAGTGCACATCAAACGTGTGGCTGTCACTTCGTATAATCCATAGAAGTGGATTAAGGAATGTCCCGTGGGACCACTCAAAGTTAACCCTTGCCTGGGTACGTTATGTGGTAACCCCTTTGAAGACGACATCCCTGTGACAGATCACTCTGGTGGTAGTTGGTATGTGGATTTGGAACAGCTCGATGGAGGATCTTCGACAACTGATATTTATTAATTACCATCGTGGAACCTGTGGAATTCGACGTAATTGCCTTTTCTCTACGTTTCACCCTGGATTACAAATATCTCTCTCCTATCACTCCTTCCGTGGATGAACTGAACTTTCCTACTTTACCATCTCAAGACTCTAAGCTTTGTTTCTCCAAGCTCAACATAGCTTGGGAGCTATATTGCACACATATATACACATAACGCTGTTAACATTTGTTTATCTTGGTTAAGTTACGATATTATAAGTAGATGATAATAAAGATAGTGGTTTTAACATTAAAACCCAACTCAGTGTGAAATCTTTTGCTGCTGGTTTATTTCTAAAACGTTACAGTACGTAACAATACAAATATGCCCTTTAAGACCATAAGACATAGAAACAGAATAAGGCAATTTGGCCCATCATATCTGCTCCACCATTCTATCATGGCTGATTAACTATCCTTCTCAACCCCAATCTCCTGCCTTCTCCCTGTATCCTTTGATGCCCTGACCAATCAAGAACCTGTAGACCTCTGCTTTAAAAATACCCAATAACTTGGCTTCCACAGCCTTCTGCGACAACAAATTCCAGATTCACCACCCTCTGGCTAAAGAAATTCCTCCTAATCTCTGTTCTAAATGGATATTGCTCTATTCTGAGGCTGTGCCCTTTTGTCCGAACTCACCCACTATTGGAAACATCCTCTCCACATTCATTCCATCTCGGCCTTTCAATATTCAATAGGTTTCAATGAGATCACCCTTCATTCTTCTGAACTCCAGCAAGTACAGGGTCACAGCCATCAACCAATCCTCATACGTTAACCCTTTCAATCACGGGATCATTCTTGTGAACCTCCTCTGGACCCTCTCCAATGCCAGTACATCTTTTCTTAGATAAGGGGCCCAAAACTGGTCACAATACTCCAATGACTCATAAAGCCCCAGCATCACATCTTTGCTTTTATATTCCAGTCCTCTCAAAATGAATTCTCTCTCCCTTGGTACACTTTTGCTCTTAATATATTTATGGAACATATGATATGCTCTCGATGAGTCAGGAGAGAAGGCAGGAGAATGGGGTTGAGGTATAATAAATCAGCCATGATGGAATGGTGGAGCAGACCCAATGGGCTGAATGGCCTGATTTTGCTGCTATGTCTTATGGCCCTGTGGAGCTGTGCAGGCAGCGTCTCTAACAGCTCCCAGATGCTGCCCCCACAGCTCCACAATGAACCGTGACAAGGTGACGTACAAGAGCCAGATAGATCAGCCAGCTGAGTGCTGTCACAGCAACAACTTTGCTCTCAATGTCAGTAAGACCAAAGAACTTGATTGTGGACTTCAGGAAGGGTAAGACGAGGGAACTCACACTAGTCCTCATTGGAGATCAGCAATGGAAAGTGTGAGCAATTTCAAGTTCCTGGGTGTCTACATCTCTGAGGTTCTATCCCGGGGCCCAATATATTGATGCAGCTACAAAGAAGGCACGCCAGCAGCTATATTTCATTAGAAGTTTGAGGAAATTTACTATGCCACCAGAGACACTCGCATATTTCTATAGGTGCACTGTGGGGAGCATTCTAACTGGCTGGATCACTGTCTGGTATGGGGTGGGGGGGGGAGGCTACTGCATAGGATCAAAATAAGCTGCAGAATGTTGTAAACTTAGTCATCTAATGACTAAGAGGATGTTCTGCGAGTCTGTGGTGTCCAGTGCTATCATGTTTGCTGTTGTGTGCTGGGGCAGCAGGCTGAGGGTGGCAGACACCAACAGAATCAACAAACTCATTCGTAAGGCCAGTGATGTTGTGAGGATAGAACTGGACTCTCTGACAGTGGTGTCTGAAAAGAGGATGCTGTCCAAGTTGCATGCCATCTTGGACAATGTCTCCCATCCACTACATAATGTACTGGGTGGGCACAGGAGTACATTCAGCCAGAGACTCATTCCACCGAGATGCAACACAGAGCGTCATAGGAAGTCATTCCTACCTGTGGCCATCAAACTTTACAACTCCTCCCTTGGAGGGTCAGACACCCTGAACCAATAGGCTGGTCCTGGACCTATTTCCTGGCATAATTTACATATTACTATTTAACTATTTATGGTTTTATTACTATTTAATTATTTATGGTGCAACTGTAACAAAAAACAATTTCCCCCGGGATCAATAAAGTATGACTATGACTATCTTCATCATGGGCACTAGCCTCTGTAGCCTCCAGGGCATCTTCAAGGAACAATGCCTCAGAAAGGCGGCAGCCATCGTTAAGGACCCCCACCATGCAGGTCATGCCCTGTTCTCATTGCTCCCTCCGGGGAGGAGGTACAGGAGCCTGCAGGCACACACTCAACACTTCAGGAATAGCTTCTTCCTCTCTGCCATCAGATTTCTGCACAGATAATGATACCATGAGTACTACCAGACTATTTTTCTCTCTGTGTGCTTTTTACTTTAACCTTTTTTATACCCACACACACACACTTCTTACTGTAATTTATAGTTTTTTATCCTATGTATTGTGATGTACTGTTGCCACAACAATAACTTTCACAACACGTGTCAGTGATATTGACCTGGATTCTGACTACTATGCTGCCCATATTCCAATCCCTTTCTTCCTTGTGCATCCCTAATGTGAGCCTGAAACTTGCTCCCAACGGACAGAGAAATTTTCCTGCTGCCTCAGAAAAGTTAGCCAACCTCCGAGAGGAGCAGCGATGCCTCAGTGCCCAGGCTTACGGTGGGATCTGTCCCGAGGACTGAGTAAGCAGCTTACCTGGGAATGCGTTGATGTCAATGACCGCGTGCTGGCCGGTCTGGTTATTAATGATTACGTCAATGCCAAAGAGGGAAATTCCAAGAGCTTCACGCAGGTTCCTGGATATTTTCCTGATGACTTCATCACTCGGGGGCCTGCAGACACCTTCCACCATGTCCAGCTACAGAAAGCACAAACACTAGTCAGCAACAGAATGAAAGCACACGGCTAATCTCCGTAGCTCCACGGAAACAAAGAAGGGTTCTGCACGGTATGGGCCCTTCAGCACACAATCCTGTGTATTCCACAACCCGTAACCCACCAGTTTTCTATCATCCATGTGTCTGTCTAAGAATCTCTTAAAAATCCCTAATGTACCTCTCTCCCCACCACACCCAGCACTGTGTATCAGGGACTCATCAGTCTCTGTGAATAAAAATCCCTAATGTACCTCTCTCCCCACCACACCCAGCACTGTGTCAGGGACTCATCAATCTCTGTGAATAAAAATCCCTAATGTACCTCTCTCCCCACCACACCCAGCACTGTGTCAGGGACTCATCAGTCTCTGTGAATAAAAATCCCTAATGTACCTCTCTCCCCACCACACCCAGCACTGTGTCAGGGACTCATCAGTCTCTGTATCCAATAGCACAGCGCTATTATAAAGAATAGTTTCCTATGTGGGAGACACATGCTTCCATTGTGTTAACAACATTACAACAAAAATATGTCACAAATATCTGTAGATCAAACAATACAGTAAAATGCAATGCTTGTTTTAGAACATGGGAACATTAACTGCCGATGGTGATTACAGTGAGCTGTGCATTTAGTTTATTTTTTACATGGCTTTGTCCAATATGTGATGCTTTTGATTTCCCACAGCTAAGATGTACACGAGAAATAGACGACTCAGCATCTTTTGAAAAAGTTCCAAAGCTCTTTGCCAACCACGTGATTGAATGCCATCGAAGGAGGACAATAGATTGATCAGTGCCAATGGCTTCCCGCGCAATACAGCACTGGTGGCACTCAGCCCACTTAGAATGAGAACGGTTATCACCTTCAAAAGGTCAGCTGAAAACCGCCACGTCTTTCAAAGGAGAATTCTGTGTTACCCTATAGACCTTGAGGGGAAATCTTGCCTGACAAATCTGTTGGAATTCCTTGAGGAAATAACAGGCAGAATAGACAAAGGAGAGTCAGTGGATATTGTTTACCAGGACTTCCAGAAGGCCTGTGACAAGCTGCCACATATGAGGCAGTTTAACAAGAGCCCACTAATACAGAACAGATCCCAGCTTGCAGAGAAGACTGTCTGAATGGCAGGAGGCAAAGAGGGAATAAAGGGAGCCTATTCTGGTTGGCTGCCAGTGACTAGTGGTGTTCCACAGAAGCCAGTTTGGGATCCCTCCTGTCTGCATTATATGTCAATGATTTGGATGATGGAATTGATGGCTTTGTGGCCAAGTTTGTGGACGATGTGAGATAGGTGGAAGAACAGGTAGTACTGAGGAAGCAAGGAGTCTACAGAAGGATTAGACAGATTGGGAAAATAGGCAAAGAAGTGGCAGATAAAATATAGTGTAGGCAAGGGTATGGTCATGCACTTTGGTAGTGGGAATAAAGGCATCGACTATTTTCTCAATGGGGAGAAAATTCAAAGATCAGAGATGCAAAGGGAGTTGGGAGTCTTTGTACAGGGTTCCATAAAGGTTAACTTGCTGGTTGAGTAGATGGTAAGGAAGGCAAATGCAATGTTAGCATTCATTCCGAGAGGACTAGAATACAAGAGCAGGGATGTGATGCTGAGGCTTTATAAGGCACTGGTCAGACTGCACGGTGTACTGTGAGCAATTCTGAGCCCCTTATCTAAGAAAAGATGTGCTGGCATTGGAGAGGATCCAGAGGAGATTCACAAAAATGATTCTAGGAATGAAAGGGTTAATGTACGAGGAGCACCTGATGGCTTTGGGTCTGTGTTTGCTGGACCTTAGAAGAACGAGAGAGAATCTCAGTGAAGTCTATCGAATATTGAAGGGATTAAATAGAGTAGATGTGTAGAGGATGTTTCCAATAGCGAGTGAGTCTAGGACCAGAGGGAACACCCTCAGAATTCAGAGAGATGTCCCTGTAGAACAGAGATGAGGGAGAATTTCTTTAGCAAGACGGTGGTAAATCTGTGGAATTCATTGTCAGATACGGCTGTCGAAGCAAAGTCATTGCATATATTTAAGACAAGGTCGACAGGTTCTTGATTAGACAGGGTGTCAAAGGTTACGGGGAGAAGGGAGGAGAATGGGGGTTGAGAGGGATAATAAATCAACCATGATGGAATGGTACATCAAGCTTGAGGGCCAGATGGCCTAATTTTTCTCCCATTTCTTATGGACCATGGTGAGGTCTTAGCATCTAACAGCAGGAATAATATCTGGACAGGCTTGTCGAAAGCAGCAAAAGAGAAAACAGTACAAACAAAACTTTTCACCAGTTTCAAATGACTAGTTCTGGAGAAGATTAATGGCCAACAGTCTGTCATCCTGACTCAGGACTATCAATCTAACTAAAGGACTTCAAGGGCCCAATGTTGGCAACAATCAGCTACAGAGCAGCGCAGGTTGGATAGGCCCATTAGTGACTGGACTATGCGACAGCTGCCTGACCTAGACCTAGAAACCATGTTTATCTGGCAAATTTTAAATACCACTGGGTACGTGCTACTCATGAACATACGATACAGTATGCACCATAACTTCCTAACCTTTGAACTCAGTGCCTTGACTAACAAAGGTGATCATGCCATATAGTCATAGTCATACTTTATTGATCCCGGGGGAAATTGGTTAAGTGCCTTCTAAACCCCCTATCAACCTGTGCAGTCACTTTCATGGAGCTCAATATCCCTGTTTATCAACACTGTTAAGGATCTTGCCTTAACAATGAATGCACTGTCTCTTTACCTTTAACCTGCCAAGCTGCAACACCTCACATCTGGCTGGGTTAAAGTCCAGCGGCCATTTCTTTGCCCATATCTGTAAATGATCTTTATCCCGATGTACTCTTTATCAGCCTTCCTCACTATCTATAGCACCACCAATCTTCATATCACTGCAAACTTACTCACCCACCCATCTCCGTTTTCATCCAGGTCATTTATATACACCACAAACAGCAGAGGTCCCAGTACAGATGCCTGCAGAACACCAGTAATCACAGACCTCCAGCCGTTCAACCACCACCCTCTGTCTTCTACAGGAAGCCAGTTCTGAATCCAAATGGGCAATTCACCATTGATCCCATGCATCTTAATCTTCTTGAGCCTCCCATGAAGAACAATGTCAAACATCAAGAAAGGCACTAAATCAAGGCCCACAGCCAATTCCTCACTGGCATATAGACACAGGTGTATCCAGCAGCTGCCTGGATCTATCACCCACAAGGCTAATCCTCGTAAGGGATGCTCCCTGACAACACAGGCCATTCAACAGCAAGTGCCAGGCCAGCTGACGTGATATGCTTCTGGGCACTGGATCTGAAACCATCTGCAGGAAGAAGTAGAGTCAGGGTGGACAGAGAGTACATCGTCCTCGGGGTGCTGTCTAGTGGAGTTTGCACTTCCTTCCTGTCACCATATGGGCTGTTAATTGGCAGATCAATTGGGCACTGCATATTTATCCCGAGACTGTTAAAATCAGAAGGAAATTAAGGAGGATGTGGGGAGATAAAGTGGGGTTAATGGAGGATGAGTGTTAATAGGTGACTGATGGATTTCACCGATGAAGGGCCTCTTCCTCTGAGTCAGAGGTATATCTGCCTCTGACTTTAGCCCTCAGCACTGGCTTTGGAATCCTGTCTCATGGATGAAAGAAAACATGGAGGCCTACATGGGAGAGAATTAGATCGATCTTGGGGTAGGTTAAAGGGTCAGCACAACATTGTGGGCCAAAGGGCCTGTACTGCGCTGTTATGTTCTATGTTTTATGTTCATTAGGTCTTCCACAAAGCAACACTCACAACACGCTGGAGGAACTCAGCAGGTCGGGCAGCATCCATGGAAACGACCAGGCGACGTTTCGGGCCGGAACCCCTCGTCAGGACTGTAGGGGGAAGGGGCAGAGGCCCTATAAAGAAGGTGGAGGGAGGGTGGGAAGGAGAAGGCTGGTAGGTTCCAGGTGAAAAACCAGTAAGGGGAAAGATAAAGGGGTGGGGGAGGGGAAGCAGGGAGGTGATAGGCAGGAAAGGTGAAGAAGGAATAGGGGAAAACACAATGGGTAGTAGAAGGAGGCGGAACCATGAGGGAGGTGATAGGCAGCTGGGGGAGGGGGCAGAGCGAAATAGGGATAGGGGAAGGGAGGGAGAGGGAATTACCAGAAGTTGGAGAATTCTATGTTCATACCAAGGGGCTGGAGACTACCTAGACGGTATATGAGGTGTTGCTCCTCCAACCTGAGTTTAGCCTCATCATGGCAGTAGAGGAGGCCATGTATGGACATATCTGAATGGGAGTGGGAAGCTGAATTGAAGTGGGTGGCTACTGGGAGATCCTGTCTGTTGTGGCGGACGGAGCGGAGGTGCTCGACGAAGCGGTCCCCCAATCTGCGTCGGGTTTCACCGATGTAGAGGAGACCGCACCGGGAGCACCGGATGCAATAGATGACCCCAACAGACTCACAAGTGAAGTGTTGCCTCACCTGGAAGGACTGTTTGGGGCCCTGAATGGTGGCAAGAGAGGAGGTGTAGGGACAGATGTAGCACTTGCACTTACAGGGATAAGTGCTGGGTGGGAGATCTGTGGCGAGGGACGTGTGGATCAGGGAGTCGCGGAGGGATCGATCCCTGCGGAAAGCAGAGAGGGGTGGAGAGGGAAAGATGTGCTTAGTGGTGGGGTCCTGTTGAAGGTGGCGGAAGTTGCGGAGGATAATGTGTTGGATCCGGAGGCTAGTGGGGTGGTAGGTGAAGACAAGGGGAACTCTGTCCCTGTTGTGGTGAGGGGAGGATGGGGTGAGAGCCGAAGTGCGGGAAATGGAGGAGATGCGGGTGAGGGCATCATTGATGACGGCAGAAGGGAAGCCACGATCCTTAAAGAAAGAGGACATTTGAGATGTCCTGGAATGGAAAGCTTCATCCTGGGAGCAGATGCAGTGGAGAGAGGGGAACTGGGAACAGGGAATGGCATTTCCGCACATGCCCCAGCATTCTGCACTTCTCTCACTTCACAAGACTTTGCCAGTGTAGAAACATCATTAGGGTTAAACCTATCCACGTAGATGGTCTTTCATAGATTTGATGTAAGAGATCAAACCCCACAGGCAATCTCTGAAAGAATGCACATTTTTATCCTCATGGACTGTAAGCTCCATTCTAAGTACTTCAAAATCTCGCCAAAGGGCCGGATGCTTATAGCCAACTTTCTTTCATGGCCTACCACTGAAAATTCACATGACACAAGCACACAGAGGTCCTGACAGCAACACCCAAAACTTCCATTAGCCACTCCACTTGTGAGCTTCAAAGTACAAATTATACAGCCCTGAGATTCGTCTACTTACAGGCAGCTGTAAAAACAAGAAAGTTTATTAATTAGGTGGGGTTAGCCATGGAAAAGGAACAAACCACCCAGTTTATCCTATGCAACACACATCAAAGTTGCTGGTGAACGCAGTAGGCCAGGCAGCATCTCTAGGAAGAGGTACAGTTGACATTTCGGGCCGAGATACTGCCTGGCCTGCTGTGTTCACCAGCAACTTTTATGTGTGTTGTTTGAAATTCCAGCATCTGCAGATTTCCTCGGGTTTGCAGTTTATCCTGTTTATTTGTTTATTTAGAGATACAGTATGGAACAGACCTTTCCGGCCCACCAAGCCAAACTGCCCAGCAAACCTCCAATTTAACCCCAGCTTAATCACAGCACAATTTGTATTGACCAATTAACCTACTAATCGGCATGTCTTTGGACTGTGGGAGCAAACTGGAGCACCTGGAGGAAACCCACGCAGTCACGGGGAGGATGTGCAATCTCTTTACTGGATACACTGGAATGGGACTGCGAACTCTGGAATTCCCTGAGCTGTAATAGTATTGCACTAACTGCTACAAACCAGTGGCACCCACAACACTTCCCTACACACTGACGTGCTTTCTTACAGCAGAGCTCACGAACACACGAGCTGAAAAGAAAAAGTTTTATCAGAAATAACAACTTACTGCTGTTAAATCAGATGAAGACTCTGGTTTTGACACGTTGTGGCTGTTGAAGAATATTGTTTTTCTGTCTGTAATCAATGGAAATTTGACAAAATGTAAGTTAATTATCTGCACAAAGTTATCCATATATCTATGAACAAATTGGGTCTGCAACAGACTTCAGGGCACCTAAAGTATTAACTGCCAAAGGTTAAATACCAAGCAAGGACCAATTACTCCTGTTCAATCTCTTACTTTGGTGGAGTGGTTGCCACAGTAGAAGCATCACTCCTGATACTTCTCAGCAAACAAATGGATCGGACTTTGTCTACAAAGGGGGATGCAGAACAGGTGTACATTCCTCCATTTGATAATCAGGGAAAGGAGACAACAGAATTCAAAATTGCATCTAAAACACGGCCCTCAATTCATGGCCT
The DNA here is from genome assembly GCF_030028105.1 of Mobula birostris. Taxonomy (NCBI): domain Eukaryota; kingdom Metazoa; phylum Chordata; class Chondrichthyes; order Myliobatiformes; family Myliobatidae; genus Mobula; species Mobula birostris. The sequence continues at coordinate 252,093,650 of NC_092370.1, read as the reverse complement.
ATAGGATCAGCCATTGAATTAATTCAGTCAGATTGCTAGCAAGCTGTAAACTCAGCTAGCTCCACCATGGGTACTAGCCTCCCCAAAATCGAGGACATCTTCACAAGGCGATGCCTTAAAAAGGCAGCATCCATCATTAAAGACTCCCATCACCCAGGATGTGCCCTCTTCTCATTGTTATCCCAGGGTCCAGTGAGTGTTGGGAGTGTCACTCCCTCGGGAACTACCCCAGAGTACGTGCCCTCTTCTCATTGCTACCATCAGGGAGGAGGTACAGGAGCCTGAGGACACACACTCAACATTTCAGGAACAGCTTCTTCGCTCCGCCATCAGATTTCTGAATGGACAATCAACCTGTGAATACCACCTCACTATTTTGTTCTTCCTTTGCTCTTTTTGCACTAGGTATTAAATTTATTAAATATACGTTGTGTTATTGTAATTTATAGGGTTTTAAAATGTACTGCTGCCACGGAACAACAAATTTCACGGTGTACATCGTGACACTAAAGCTGGTTCCGATTGTGAAGTGACATCTGGTGTTAGCCCACCAGGGTAACCCCACAACTGACCTGAAACGCCAGAGGAGAAGTTCTTCAGCGATGGCCGCTCCACCACAGTGTACGACTCGCCCACAACAAACACTTTGTACAGAACAGCATTGTGGTTTATAAAGCTCTGGATAACACACTGGGGTTTTATGTCTTTCAGACCATCCTCACTGAAAATTATCGCCATCTGTAAAAACAATTTGACTCTGTCATTAAGTACTACAATTACAGCCATTCCGTCATTCTTTCTCCAGGATCCACAGACACCTGATCCTTTTAACACAAGTAGAACAGTTATTGTGGAGCTGCAGTGGCCCGCATTCAATCCCAGCTTCAGCAGGTGCCTTTGTGGATGAGTACATTCTCTCTGTGCCTACACGAGTTTCTCCTCCAAGGCCCCTGTTTGATCTGACTGTTTTACTTGTTATTTTCTTTGCAGTTTAACAATTAATTTCCTGCTTGTATTCTAAGTAGTCTTTATATACAAGTAACTGTTCAGTATGCTTCCTAGTGGTCACAACATGTATGTGCCATCATTTTGCTTCTAAATTCCTTTGCTTAGCAGGCATCTATCACTGACTGTTTCAATCTTCCTTTGTTCTATCGATGCTAAATGAAACGACCATGAAGTATCAAGTTTTATGCCTCTTTTCTGATTGCTGAAAGAATCTTAAAATCATCAGAACACAGCACCCCACATGCCCAGAACATGTAGGTTAGTTGACCACTGTAACTTGCCCCTCCTGCAAGTTGGTACAGAACTGATTGGAATTTGGGGGAGTAATTAGTAGTGGATTGATCTGTGAGCTAGCATAGTTTCAGTGGGCTGAAAGGCCTCCTCCTGTAAGGAAATATGGAAAGATTTTCAGTTTTATTCAGTTCTTGCAAGCTTTATAGTACTAATCACCCCAACACCATTTCTGGATGTGCCCTATCTGCCCTCAGTGTTGGCAGTGATTGGCAATGCAGGTTTCTGCCTCAGGGCAGAAAGAACTTCCACTGCCATTCTCACCTGCAGTTTGACACAGCTCGAGCAGTACTGAATAAAGACAGGCGAGTGTTAGAGCGACAGGGAAGTACCCTGTGGTTGTTTCCACAAGTAGCACAGGCCCTTGGAAAAGGGGCCTGCTCTTCTTTTAGCACTGCCAAGGTGTTCCTCAGGGCCAAGAGAAGAGCTGACAGGAGGCTTGATTTAACGGCACCAGTTCTGATGATGCTATATTCCTGCGGACAGTCAGTCTAGATCAAGGGTTCCCAAGCTGGGGTCGACTGGCCCTCTGCTTAATGGTATTGGTCCATGGTATATAAAACAAAATTGAAAACCCATTATCTAGATTGAGTGTTCATGTCTCAGTGCTGGTCTCGGACCAGCACACAAAAGTCAGCATGGTACCATTGTTCAAAACCTATACACAAACTGTCAACAGTATAGTATGGAGGAGCTTCTGCACAGGATTGTAAAACATTGTAAACTCAGCCAGCTCGCTTACGGGCCTACATCACGTGTCCCCAGACAGACCCTTTACTCCCAGCTTATATATTAAAGAAGGTCAGTGAGGAAATGCTTCAAAGATGACATCAAAATCTGCCTGAAGGTATTCAATATTACAGCTAAAAACTGGGAAGACACAGCACTCAATAGATAGGCCTGGAAGAAATTTGTTCAAGAGGGAGATGTGCTACACGAGAACGACGTTCACAGTGCCACAGAGAACAAGCAGCCGCTGTGAAAGGAGAGACTGAACAATCAAAAGACCCGACCAGTCACCAGAGACACCACTTACTCGTGTCCACACTGCACCAGAGTGTGTGGATCCCAGATCAGCCTGTACAGACACCCGAGGACCCATAAATAGACAACACCATAGGACATCATACTCAACTCAAATAATAGATAGAAGTTCTAAAGTTCAAAGTAAATTTTATTATCAAAGTACATATATGTCAACCCTGAGATTCATTTTCCTGCAGGTATAATAAACCTATAGAGCAGTAGCTATAACAGGATCAATGAAAGATCTAGAATGCAGAAGACAACTGTGTAAATGCAAATATAAATAAATAGCAGTAAATAATGAGAACTTGGGATAATGAGATAAAGAGTCCTTAAAGAGAGATCATTAGCTGTGGGAACATCTCAAAGGATGGGCAAGTGAGTGTAATTATCCCCTTTTGTTCAAGAGCCTGATGGTTGTGGGGTAGTAACTGTTCATGAACCTGGTGGTGCGAATCCCGATGCTCTTGTACTTTCTACCTGATGGCAGCAGTGACAAAAGAGCGTGTCCTGGGCAGAGGCAGAGGAACACAGTGTACGCTTACTCCCAATAATGGTTGGTGATGACACTTATCAGCTCCTGCCTGAGAAGCAACGTGGATCTGCTCCAATTTACTTACCATCACAACAGATCAACAGCACGTGCCATTTCATTGGCTCTTCACTCCACTTCAGAACATCTGGACAGTGAAGATGCATACCACATTTCATTGACTATAGCACAGCATTCAATACTATCATTCTCTTAAAAACTAATCAAGAAGGTTCAAGACCTCAGTACCTCCATGTGCAAGTGGATCCTTGATTTCCTCACTTGCAGACCGCAGTGAGATCAGATTGGTGACAACATCTCCTCCACAGTCCTCCATCAGCACAGCTGCACCATAAGGCTGTGTGCTTAGCCCCCTGCTCTAATCGCTTTACACTTATGACTGAGAGGCTAAGCACAGCTCCAATTCCATATTTAAATTTGTTGACGACACCACTGCTGCAGGCCGAATCAAAGGTGGTGAAGAATCAGCATATGAGAGAAGATTGAAAGAAGGAACAAGCGTCTTCAGGACCTAAACCACCAGGTTCAGAAACAGTTATTACTCCTCAACCATCAGGCTCTTGAGCAGAGGGATCACTTCACTCAGTTTCACTCACCCCATAACTGAACTCTCCCCACAACCCGTGGAGTCACTTTCAAGAACTCTTCATCTCATATTTTTGATATCTATTATTTCTTTTTTCTTTTTATTCTTGCAATTGCACAGTTTGTTGTATTTCGCACATTGATTGCCAGCTCTGTTGTTGTGGGCTTTTATTGATTGGATTGTGTTTCTTGTATTTACTGTGAATGCCCACAAGAAAACAAACCTCAGGGTTTAGATAGTGATACTGTGAACTACATTGTGTTGGGAATTCTGGTGCCATCTAGTGGCCTTGCCAAGAAGTACAAGTGCAACATATCAGATGACTTCTGCAAACTTATCCTGCTGCCAGGGGATTATCCTAAAAAATACATTGATTGTATAATTTTCTTGATGAAGTCTCACATTTCCACATTAACCATTTGTCAGCAACAACAGCAAAACACTTGTGCAGGTCACAGAGACTGTTGCACAGACTTCAGTGCAGACACAGGTGAGGAGGACTGTTAATCTACGATGGTGCGTTATTTAATTCTACAGATCCCGCTTGATTTACAGAGAGCAAGAAGTATCGACAGTTTAGTTTGTGGTGCACAGGAAAAATTCGGAGGAGAAGTGCTATAATAGGGAAAAGAGAAAAAAAAACTTTTGATGTGCAGGGATGCAGTGGCTTCTCTGACCCCCAATAATGGAGTTAGTTTTAAATTCTTAATGTTTCAAAGTTTCTAGTCATGGATTTCAGTACTTATTGTGTTTTCTTTCATTATTATTGTATTCTTTGTCTTACTGCGGTTATTTTTGTGCTGCGTTAGATCCGGAGTGACAATGATTTTGTTCTCCTTTCCTCGTGTACTGGAAATGACAGGAAACAATCTTAAACTTGAATCACTAACTGCGAAAGGGATGGTACAATGGTGTAGCTTCGGTGACATTGGATACTGTCTGTGTGGAGTTTGCACAAACTTCCTCTCACATGCCAAAGACGTGCAGATGAGAAGGGTAATCGGTCACTGCAAATAAACCCCTAGTGTTGGTAGATGACAGCAGAATCAGGTAGGAGTTGATGCATGTGCCAGAGAGAACAGGTTGAATGGAAGTAAGGGAAAGATGGGATTGCTTTGTGCGCTGGGAGAGAGACGGTGGGCAGAATACCCTCCTAGCAGAATCAGAATCAGGTTCATCATCACTGACATACATCATGACATTTATTGTTTTGCGACAGCAGTATTTTGCAATAATTATTTTTTTAAAACTACCAGTTACAATAACTATATATATAGTTGAACTTTGCAACTTTTCTCCTTGGAGCGATGGAGGATGAGAGGTGACCTGATAGAGGTGTATAAGATGATGAGAGTCATTGATCGTGTGGATAGTCAGAGGGTGTTTCCCAGGGCTGAAATGGCTGCCACGAGAGGGCACAGTTTTAAAGTGCTTGGAAGTAGGTTCAGAGGAGATGTCAGGGGTAAGTTGTTGTTGTTTTTCTGACACAGAAAGTGGTGAGTACGTGGAATGGGTTGCTGGTGACAGTGGTGGAGGTGGATATGATAGGGTCTTTTAAGAGATTCCTGGATAGGTACATGGAGCTTAGAAAAATAGGGGGCTATGGGTAACCTTAGGTAATTTCTAAAGTAAGGACCTATTTGGCACAGCATTGTGGGCCTAAGGGCGTGTATTGTGCTGTAGGTTTTCTATGTTTCTCTGCAAGTAAATTAAATAAATAGTACAAAAAGAGAATTAAAAAAAAACAATAGTGAGGTAGTGTTCATGGATTCATTGTCCATCCTGAAGTCTGTGGCAGAGGGGAAGAAGTAGTTCCTGAAACATTGAGAATGTGCCTTCAGGCTCCTGTACCCTCCTCCTTAATGGTAGCTTGAGAAGAGGGCATATTCTGGGTAGCGGGGGTTCCTAATGACAGAGGCCACCTTTTTGAGGCATCACCTTTTGAAGGTGTCCTTGATGCTGAGGAGGCCCATGTCCATGGTGAGGTTGCAACACACTGCATCTTTTACCCATCCAGTGCAGTGGCCCCTCCATATCAGACAGGGATCCAACCAGATCTCCACCGTATCTGAGAAAAATATGAAACGTAAAAAAAACCAGAAGGCCTTGATTTTTACTTTTTGCTTAGTTTGCAGTTTGCTTTTAGTATTTGTCAATAATTAGTTTATTCTAATCCTCACAGGAAGAAATGCAGAAAAAGGGTGTAGAGTGAAATTGGACATTCAATGTCCCATTAACATTAAAATTTACCACCATCCACAATGTCACCACATGCACATTCACGACAATGGAACCTCAGATATATGAGGTAATAAATAATCTGGCAGAGGAACTCAGGTAGCCGAGTGGAATCTGGGAGGTGGGAATGCATGTTGTTCCAGATTCCAGCATCTTGTATCTCCACTGATACGAGGTTGATCAGTAAAAATATTTCAAAAGCCAAGTGCATCTTTCTTACAGCAGATTCTTAATGGTTGCAAATTCTACATGTCTGACACAAAATACTCTGCAGATGCTGGGGTCAAAGCAACACGCACAACACGCTGGAGGAACTCAGCAGGTTGGGAAGCATCCATGGAAACGATCAGTCACGGATGTTGCCTGACTTGCTGAGTTCCTCCAGCGTGTTCTACATGTTTGACAGCATTTACTGCTATGGTATTTTATTGGGGTGTTTACTTTCATTACATAAACACAGGAGATTCTGCAGATGTTGGATGACTTGAGCAACATGCACACACAAAGTGCTGGAAGAACTGAGCACGTCAGGCAGCATCTACGGAGGGGAATAAACAGATGATAAAATCTGAAATTTTCACCAGGAATGAAATGGAAGCCGCCAGAATAAGAAGATGGGGAGAAGGGAAGGAGGGCAAGCTGGCAGGTGATAGTTGAAGCCAGGTGAGGGGGAAGATAGGTGAATCGGGGAGGGGAGATGAATGTAGAAGCTTGGAGGAGATAGATGGAAGAGGAAAAAGGTTGAAGACAGAATCTTCTTCAGCCCTTCACCTCTTCCAACACAAAATCAACACAAGAGTTTTGCATTTATTGATTTAAGTCCAGAAGATATGAAAAGCCACAGTTTAAGTACACTGCCTTGTACAGCTTCTTTAAATCAAAGGACAGGAGTTACCAAGGCTAAAACAAAGGCCAAACAGCACTGTTCCAGGGAAAAGTAGCCTTAAAAACTTTCTGTTAAATGTTTAGAAACATAGCCAGTCCAAATCCAGTACCAACAATGTTTATTCAAACAGCCAGAACTATTACAAAGCCTTTGCCTAATTGTTGCTTTTATTGCAGATTGGTATCTTTGGAAAGGATGTTAACATTGAAGAATGTGGATTAAAAAGATTGCAAGAAAAAAGCAGGTCAATAACCAAGATAGAGACAGCTCTGAGGCAATGATTAAAATGGTAAGAGTAATAGATCTCACAAACAGAACACAGTGTAATACAAGTTATTAGATCAACACACAGCATGACTGGGAAAGGAGCTGATGACTATATGAACTCTCTGTTACATTGTTTAGAAACATAGCCAATCCAAACCTGAAGCCACCTCGTACACAGAACTCACACCAGTCCTCATCGAGGAGTCGGGGTGGAAAAAGTGAGCAGCTTTAAGACCATGGTTGTTAACCCCTTAGTAGATTTATCCTGAGCACAAGACATTTATGCAATCACAAAGGTAGTATGCCAACTCTCTACTTCATTAGGAGTTTGTAGAGATTTGGTACATCACCAAAGACTCTTGTAAATTCCACAGACGTACCATGGAGAGCATTCTGACTGGTTACATCATGGGCAGGTAAGGAATCTCCACACTCTGACTGGTTACATCATGGGCAGGTAAGGAATCTCCATACTCTGACTGGTTACATCACGGGCAGGTAAGGTATCTCCACACTCTGACTGGTTACATCACGGGCAGGTAAGGAATCTCCACACTCTGACTGGTTACATCACGGGCAGGTAAGCAGTCTCCACACTCTGACTGGTTACATCACGGGCAGGTAAGGGATCTCCACACTCTGACTAGTTACATCACGGGCAGGTAGGCAGTCTCCAGTGCTCAGGATCACAAGGGGTTGCAGAGGGCTGTCAACTCCACCGGTTCCATCACGGGCACAACACTCCCTCCCTCCCTCCCTCCCTGCCATCGAGGACATCATCAAGAAGCAATGCCTCTAGAAGGTGGCCTACACTATTAAAGACAGTCACCAACTAGGACACACCATCTCCTCATTACTACCAGCAGCAGCCTGAAGACCCACACTCAGTTTCCTCCCCTTTGTCATCTGATTTCTTAATGGTCCATGAAGTATTTATTTTCTAACTCAGAGTAACTTTTATGCCTTGCATTGTACTGCAGACTGTAATAGTGACCATAACCCAGTAGTATGTCATGTAAAAGTAAAACTTAAAAAACTAAAGAAACAAAAACCTGAACAATCCCTTGACTACTTGCAATTAATTAACGAAGAAAACTTACGACAAACATTTACAATTGAAGTAAGGAATAGATTTCAAAGTCTAGAAATAGAATCTGTGAAGATGATAGCAATCATGTAGAAATGAAATTTAACTCTCTAAAGGAAGCCTTGGTAGAGTCAGTACAGTCAGCGATTCCTAAAAAAGAAAAAAGCACAAAGAATAAATGGATGACAGATGAAATCAAAAATCTAATGGAAGGAAGGAGACGGAAGAAAGCAAATCCTATAGAATACAAGTCCTTAGATAAAAAAGTTAAAAGCTTGTGTCAAAAGGCCAAAGAAGAATGGTTAAACCAGGAATGTGAGCAAACAGAAAGAATCCCTGTTACTGATCCAAAAAGGTTACATCAACAAATCAAGAATATCACTGGTAAAAAGCTCCTCTGTTCTTCAGGTGGATGTTTGAAAGCAAAGGACGGTACCATTATCATGAAAAAAGATGAGATTATTAACAGATGGACTGAGTATATTCAGGAATTGTTTGAAGATGGTTGAGGCAAAAAACCAGAAATTAAGAAAAACATTGAAGGTCCAAGTATTTTAAAATCTGAAGTTCGTAATGTAATAAATAAGATAAAGAAAGGAAAGGCAGCAGGTCCTGATGAATTAGTAATAGAACAAATTATCACCCTTGAAGATTATGGAATTGAAAAATTTACTGATTTAATCAATGACATTTATGAGACTGGAATAATGCCAGAAGAGATGAAAAAATCAGTATTTATCACTCTTCCTAAGAAACCTGGAGTAATAGAATGTGAATTTAATGAGACATATCACCAAGATACTTCTAAGAATTTTGATCACAAGAGCTAAATGTAAGATACAAGCTGAAATAGGTAAAGAACAATGTAGTTTTGTGAAAGACAAAGGTACAAGAAACACGATATTGATGTTAAGGATACTATCAGAACGAGCTATTCAAGTGCAAAAAGATTTGTTTGTTTTATTGACTACACAAAAGCATTTGCTAAAGTGAAGCACAATAAGTTATTTGAAATATTACAGAAAACTCTAGATCTAGATTCGAAAGACCTCCACCTACTCAGAAATCTGTACTGGGAACAAACTGCCGCTGTAAGAATAGATGGAGAAGTGAGACAGTTTACGAGAATCAAGACAGGCGTCAGACAAGGGTGTGTTTTCTCCCCTGATTTGTTTAATGTGTACAGTGAAACAATATTACAAAAAATAAGAGACATCTTGGGCATCAAAGTTGGCGGTGAAAACATCAATAATTTCAGATATGCAGATGACACTGTGTTAATTGCAAGTACGGAGGAAGAACTACAAAACTTAATTGATATAATTGTTGATGCAAGTGCAAAAATGGGTCTATCAACTGCAAAAAGACAGAATGTATGATGATATCCAAAAAGAAGGAGAATCCTATCTACAGGCTGAGAATAAACAGGGAAGACATAAAACAAGTAAAGAAGTTTTGCTACTTAGGAAGCTGGGTGACATCAGATAGCAAGTGTGACATGGGCATCAAGAGAAGAATAGAGATGGCAAAAGACGAGAATGAAGAGTATACTGACCAATACTAAACTAGGCATGACAACCCACCTCAGAGTACTGAAACGTTACGTTTATCCAGTTATGTTATATGGCTCAGAATGTAGGACAATATCTAGTAAAATGAGGAAACGAATTGAAGCAGCAGAGATGTGGTTTTGAGGAGGATGCAAAGAATATCATGGATGAAACAAATATCTAACGAGGATGTCATGAACAGAGTAAACACAGAAAGAGAAATAATGTATGAGATCATGAAAAGGCAACGTAACTTCATTGGACATGAAGTTAGAAGGAGGAGTTAGAATGCACAGTAATTATGGGAAAGATTGAAGGGAAGAAAGCAAGAGGAAGACAAAGACAAATGATGATGGAGACAGCGGCCAGAGAACTGTAAATGAATACCAATGAATTGATCCACTTGACCCGAAACAGGAGTGTGTGGGCCATGGCAGTCAAAGCTCAAACTGGGCGTAGCACCTGACGATGATGATTGTACTGCTGCCGCAAAACAACAAATTTCACTGCACACCTGTGATAATAAATAATTCTGATTTCTGTTAATGCAAGATAATGGAACATTTCTTTGATTGATGTTTGTGAGTAAGTGTTTCTGATTAACAGAATTCCATGCATTGCCTCATATTTCAGTATCACTAAAATGGCCTTGAACCAACCAACACATCTCCTGTATGACTTCTCATAAAGTATCCCAGCACTTACCCTAGAATACACAGGAGTGTCAACTGAGAGCTCACAGAAAGGTACGAACAGCAGCAAAAACTGTCTTCTAAAGCACCAGGTGCTGACAGAAAACCTGACACAATCATTTTTGCCAGCTGATTGCAAGCACGTCCTTACCAGAAAGACATTGTACATAACAGCTGGATAGCTGGACGCACAGGGCGCTTGGCACATAGCACCTGGACAGATGACTGTAGTACACTCTCTTGCAAGAGAGCAGCTAAGGAAAAAAGCTATTCCTTCAACTGCTGGCAAACTCTCTAATTGTGCACTGGAAATTTACTTCCTGTTGTGTACCATATGACCCATGTCAGTCTTTGACTTCGGTTCACGCTGGACAAGGAGAGTGGTAAACAATAATTCTGACCAAGTCTACGATGTCTGGGGAAGCCAATCCATCACAGGAGTTCACAGCTGAAGAATGTATGTCCACTGACATCTGAGCTAAAGCCTGGAATGTCACAACAATGGGCTCAGTCCAGGAGTTGATGTTATTGGTAATAACATCACCTCAGTAAAATCTGGTCCAAGAGGCTCCATTCTGCAGGAGAGTCCACTGTGAAACTGCTCTCGACCCCCGGTGCCTGCCATCTCTCAAAGCACAAGGTGCCTTTTTAAATTATTTGTTATTCACTTGGAGACACAGCACGTTTTCGGGCAGGTGGCGCTCATCAGCCAGCCTAGAAGGAAAACTCTGATTTTAAACCTCCGCTGCCTTGCGGCCATACCCACTTCGGGAGTAAACCCCGAGGAAGAAATCCGGAGCTAGGGTCCCGAAGGCAGTTTGATTGTTTATAACTTCACTCTGCGACAACACTGGTGCCGAGCTATATCCGCACTTGCCCTTCCCTTGGACTACATCAGTGAAGCGGAGACAGGGAGTCCACTCCATGGGCAACAGCTGGTTCTTCAAATCTTCCCGCCCAGGCCTGCACCCTGGAGAGGACACAGTCCAGCAGAGGCGCAAACCCGTGATCCCCTGGGGTCAACGGCTGCCGACTACTACAGCACATTATCAGGCCCTTCCAGCCCAATGAGCTTGCACCGCTCAACTGCACCCATGGGACCATTAACCTGCTAATTGTACGTCTTTGGGCTGTGGGAGGGACCTGCAGCATACTGAGGAAACCTACGCAGTCGCGGGGAGAACGTACAGACTCCTTACAGACAGCGGTGAGAACAGAACCTGGTCTCCTGGTGCTGTGATAGCGTTACTTTACCCACGGTGCTACCGCGTCACCCTGAAGAGTTCCATCGCTATTGTTTTATTCATCTTGCTTTACACCTAACTGTAAATGAATCATCTCCACACAACAATAGACATCCCAAGGCAACAGGGGCCAAAACAGGGATCATTAGTCCTAATACCAGAACCTAAACCTATTGTTATTTTTGATACCATCAGCAAAGCATCTTAAGACAGCATGAAGATCCAATATTATGTCTGACAAAAAGTCTAGTATTTAATGTGTATAGTTCATCAGTGACTACAATTCCCACCAAGTGTTAGCATTTTAAACAGTGACAACTAGCTCTAGATTATTTCACAAAGGCAGGATGATAGTGTAGTGGTTAGCACAATGTTTTACAGGACCAGTGACCATTGGGTTCGATTCCCATCATCACCTGTTAGGAGTTACTACTTTCTCCCTGTGACCGTGTGGGTTTCCTCCAGGTGCTCCAGTTTCCTCCCACAGTCCAAAGACTTACTGGTTAGTAGGTTAATTGGTCGTAAGTTGTCCGATATTAGGCTAGGGCTGAATTGAGGTTGCTGGCTGGTGCGGCTCAAAGGGGCGAGAGGGTCTATTCTGTGCTGTATCCCAATAAATAAGTATATAAACAAGGAACTTCCTCTCCGTCTCCATCCCGTCAAGAACTTCAGGTTTTCAATAAGTCACACTCCAGTGATGACAGAGTGAGCCCATCCCACCTTTTGCCAGTAGTTAACCTACTATTCTATGCACTGGTCCACCAGCTGCTTGCAAAGTAAGAGTGAAGGTGAACTGGAGGCATCTAACTGAGAGTCAGCTAGACTCAAGGGTCCAAAAATCCTCCCCCTGCTTTTGTTCCAAATATACTTATCACATTAATGACACCAATAAAAGAATGTTTCTCAGCAAGTCGGGAAGCACTGATGGAAGAGAATAAGCAGCTGACGTTTCTCAGAATGAAGGGTCCTGGCTCAAAACAGCAACTGTTTATTCCCCTCCACGGATGCAACTTGAATTTCTGAGTTCTTCCAGCATTTTGTGTGTTACTCCAGATTTCCAGCATCTGCAAAATCTCCTATGTTTAAGAGTGTCTCTCTGTCCATTAGTTTATTCAGTGTCAAGCCGAATGTTGCCTAGGCACAATACTTACTTATTATGGTGCCTTTTCATCTTTTGGACTGTGCATTCTGTGCTAACTTTATAAAGAGACCCATATTTGGAACTTCCGCAGCCAAGTCAGAGAACAGACACTGAGCTGTAACTGGCTCCTCGGGGTCTGCTCCAAAACGCTTCATCCACCCATCCAGAAGACTTGCAGAATTGGCATGTTTAGTCTGCCTGAAGAGATCTTCACTGCTGACGAAGGAGAGCGTGGACCGGGTGTCTGGGTATTTCAAGCCTGACTGGAGTTGTAAGAACAAGCCACGGATTTCAAGCTGGACAGCATCCAATTAGCTACAGACGGAGGCTGCATTTTGGCCACGATCTCACTACAGCTACAGAACTAGCAGAATTTTGAGAAGTATCTCTGTAACAGTCCCGAGTTCTGACGTTCCTGGAGTCCTGCCGAAAAAATTCACAAAGGGCCATGACCTCAGTGACTCTGAGGAACTGGAGTCTCTAAAGGGCAAACAGCTTTGAAGCAACTCTCACGTTTAAAAACAGAATGCCAGTGCCATAACAAGATGCACTTATACAGAAATTCTAACCAAGCAAAGAGCAGTTGTCATTGATAGCAAGGGGCCATGAGTGGAAGAGAAGTAACTTGTTGTTCTAATTATGTCAAGTCCCAGTAAGGCTGTATGTAGAATAACATGCACTGATCTTGACTTCCTAAGCCAAAGAAGGGCACATGTATATTTGTGGGATCACAATGACCAATTAACCTACTAACAGGTATGTCTGTGGACTGTGCTGGGAAAACTGAACACTCAGAGGGACCCCACAAGCTCACAGGGAGAATGTACGAACTCCTTGAAGACCGTAGAACTGTACTCTGAACTCCTACGCCCCAAGCTGTAACAGTGTCGCGCGAACCACTGTGCTACCGTGGCACCCTCAATTAGGGCATTCAAAAGGGTAGATATGGAGCTGCCGTTTTTCCTGCCATTGGTGCCTAACATCAAGGGTCAGAGGTTCAAAATAAAGAGTGAGTCATTCAAAAAGAAGGAAACAAAATTTCTTCTCCTCGAACATAGGAATTCTCGACTCAAGAGGACTGAGAAGATTCAGTCAACCATCTATATCCAAGATGGAGGTCCTGAAGAAGAGTCTCGGCCTGAAACGTCGACTGTTTATTCATCTCAGTAGATGCTGCCTGACCTGCTGAGTTTCTCCAGCATTTTGTTTGTGTTGCTTGGGATTTCCAGCATCTGCAGAATCTCATGTCCAGGATAGAGATTATTGTACATTGAGGGAATTAAAGCTCAGTGCAGGAAAGTAGCACCAGTGTAGGTCAGCTAAATCTTGCTGAGCATGAACAAGGGCAGCAAGGCTGTCAGCTGTCTCGCATTCACTGTTCAGAAGCTGCAGGTGTCATTAGCTCTGTGAATGTTTCTGTTACTTGGGTTAATAAAGGGAGCAGTAGCAATTTGTGGACAGTTCTGTTGGGAGACAATGCGCCTGATGACTTAGTCCAGTGATGGAGAAATATTCAGTACTCCCTAAGTTGCAAGGGTTAATGGGTAACCATCAAATAAGGCACATGCTGAGGACAATATTGTGAATCAGACTACATCAAACCTGCCACATGCTGCAAATCTCTCCCAATTTTCACTTCCACTGCCTTCAGTGAAGAGATCTCCAGTTGGCTCATTCAACAGTGGAAGAGTTACCTCACTAGTGACGTGAGGAATGTGAGATTTGCTTGCGACTGTCAATGGTTAAATGTAAATTTCTAACAGTCTATTCCTCTATGAATCAACACTCTCTTCACTTGTCTCTGCAATTATCCATCCCATGACTAATGCTGAAAGATAATTCACCAGTTTAAAGTTGTCGGAGACGCTGACGTGAGACATGAATACCTGCCTCTCAAGTGAGGGCACTGCAGCTCGGCAGTTTGACACTGGGAATAGTGGATAAAAGGAAACATTGTTAACCCAGACATGAGATGATTTACTGTCTAGATACCTATGCAAGATTATTATGCAGAGAATTATGGCTTTAATTTAAATGGACAATGAAAAGGTTTCAATATCTCATGGTCCATGTTGGATTCACTAGAGGGTAAAATTGTCACTTTCCTTGAACTTTAGCTTTCCTATGCTAGCTAGTATTCGTATATAATCAGAAGAATGAGGGGTGACCTCATTGAAAAGCATTGAATAGTGAAAGGCCTTGGTAGAGTGGATGTGGAGAGGATCTTTCCTATGGTGGGAGAGTCTGAGGACACAGCCTCAGAATAGAGGGGCTTCCCTTTAGAACAGAGATGAAGAGGAATTCCTTCATCCAGAGAGTGGTGAATCTGTGGAATTCATTGTCACAGGCAGCTGTGGAGACCAAGTCTTTATGTATATTTAAGGCAGAAGTTGATAAAGATTTTTAATTGTTCAGGGATACAGGGAGAAGGCAGAAGAATGGGGCTGAAAGGAAAATTGGATCAGCCATGATGGCTCTTCACACGGCCTGAGACCACCTGGACAATACAAACACCTGCGTCAGGATGTTGATCATAGACTAGAGCTCAGCATTTAACACCATCATTCCCACAATCCTGATTGAGAAGCTGCAGAACCTGGGCCTCTGTACCTCCCTCTGCAGAACCTGAGCCTCTGTACCTCTCTCTGCAGTCAGATCCTCGACTTCCTAACTGGAAGACCACAGTCTGTGTGGATTGGTGACAACATCTCCTCCTCGCTGACAATCAACACTGGTGCACCTCAGGGGTGTGTGCTTAGCCCACTGCTCTACTCTCTATATCCCCATGACTGTGTGGCTAGGCATAACTCAAATACCATCTATAAATTTGCTGATGATACAACCATTGTTGGTAGAATCTCAGGTGGTGACAAGAGGGCGTACAGGAGTGAGAGATGCCAACTATTGGAGTGGTATCGCAACAACAACCTGGCACTCAACTTCATTAAGACATAAGAGCTGATAGTGGACTTCAGGAAGGGTAAGATGAAGGAACACATACCAATCCTCACAGAGGGATCAGAAGTGATGAGAGTGAGCAGTTTCAAGTTCCTGGGTGTCAAGATCTCTGAAGATCTAACCTGTTCCCAACATATCGATGTAGTTATAAAGAAAGCAAGACAGTGACTATTATTTCATTAGGAGTTTGAAGAGATTTGGTATGTCAACAAATACACTCAAAAACCTTTATAGATGTACTGTGGAGAGCATCCTGACAGGTTGCATCACTGTCTGGTATGGAGGGGATCCTGCACAGGACTGAAAGAAGCTGCAGAAGGTTGTAAATCTAGTCAGCTCCATCTTGGGTACTAGCCTACAAATTACCCAGGACATCTTCAGGGAGCGGTGTCTCAGAAAGGCATATCCATTATTAAGGACCTCCAGCTCCCAGGTCATGCCCTTTTCTCACTGTTATCATCAGGTAGGAGATACAGAAGCCTGAAGGCACACACTCAGCGATTCAGAAACAACTTCTTCCCCTCTGCCATCTGATTCCAAAATGGACATTGAACCCATGAACACTACCTCACTTTTTTTAAATATATATTACTTCTGTTTTTGCACTATTTTAAGCTATTCAATATACGTATACTGTAACTGGTTTACTTATTTATTTGTTTTTACTTTTTTTTCTTCTATATTATGCATTGCATTGAACTGCTGCTGCTAAGTTAACAAATTTTGTGACACATGCTGGTGATAATAAACCTGATTCTAAAATGGTGGAGCAGACTTGATGGGCAATATGGCCTAATTCTGCTCCTATATCTTATGACCTTACAATCACCGATATACATATAATTGCTAGGAGATTTTTTCCAGTAATTGTAGTATTTTTCTAGAAGTTTCTTAGGTTTTTTTTGTAGCCGGTGTCATGCATTGAGTCTGGCTACTTTAAAGGTTGATTGTTATCACCGATGTCTCGTTATTATTTTAGTATTATTATCTCACTCCATCCTCCCGCCACCCCACTAGGAATAGGGTTCCCCTGGTCCTCACCTACCATCCCACCAGCCTCCGGGTCCAACATATTATTCTCCGTAACTTCCGCCACCTCCAACGGGATCCCACCACTAAGCACATCTTTCCCTCACCCCCCTCTGCTTTCCGCAGGGATCACTCCCTAAGCGACTCCCTTGTCCATTCGTCCCCCCATCCCTCCCCACCGACCTCCCTCTTGGCACTTATCCTTGTAAGCGGAACGAGTGCTACACATGCCCTTACACTTCCTCCCTCACCACCATTCGGGGCCCCAGACAGTCCTTCCAGGTGAGGTAACACTTCACCTGTGAGTCGGCTGGGGTGATATACTGCGTCTGGTGCTCCCGATGTGGCCTTCTATATATTGGCGAGACCCGACGCAGACTGGGAGACCGCTTTGCTAAACACCTACACTCTGTCCGCCAGAGAAAGCAGGATCTCTCAGTGGCCACACATTTTAATTCCACATCCCATTCTGACATGTCTATCCACAGCCTCCTCTACTGTAAAGATGAAGCCACACTCAGATTGGAGGAACAACACCTTATATTCCGTCTGGGTAGCCTCCAACCTGATGGAATGAACACTGACTTCTCAAACTTCAGCTAATGCCCCACCTCCCCCTCGTACCCCATCTGTTATTTATTTATATACACACATTCTTTCTCTCTCTCTCTCTCTCCTTTTTCTCCTTCTGTCCCTCTCACCATACCCCTTGCCCATCCTCTGGTTTCCCCCCCACTTGTCTTTCTCCCTGGGCCTCCTGTCCCATGATCCTCTCATATCCCTTTTGCCAATCAACTGTCCAGCTCTTGGCTCCATCCCTCCCCCTCCTGTCTTCTCCTATCATTTTGGATCTCCCCCTCTCCCTCCCACTTTCAAATCTCTTACTAACTCTTCCTTCAGTTAGTCCTGATGAAGGGTCTCGGCCCGAAACGTCGACTGTACCTCTTCCTAGAGATGCTGCCTGGCCTGCTGCGTTCACCAGCAACTTTGATGTGTGTTGCTTATTATTTTAGTATTAGTTTTGGACTAGACCATCACAGCTTCTTTGTTCTTTGTCCTTTTCTTTGTTTATTGTTTGTAACACGTAAGAAGTAGCAGTAAGCAACAAGCTTTTTTTTTACTCATTTGTGATTTCTGAAGCAGCTCTGGATCACAAAATCACTTGGATCCAACGCCCACTTATAACAGATAGTCCCACCTCCAAACTAATGGATACCACTAGGTTTGTTCATTCTTTCATACACAAATCTCACCCTGGAAGAAATAAATTCAATACTTTCATATAAGCGGATGATACAAACATTATCAAGATTCATTTGAATATAATTAGCCACTTTCAACTTGAAAATGGTGCATTCAATAGAATGGGATCTCGTCCAAATAAATAGTTTTTCACAGTGGTTGACTGACGATATACAAAGCTTTGTTTTATTGCCTACCTCATGAGAGTTGGTACCATGTGCCACTCTGGTTTTGCAAACTAGAAAGAGAAAGAAGATCATTAAAATGTATGTAGTGATCACAAGAACACCCTTCAAAGTTCAAAGTCAATTTATTATTAGAAGGACATGTATGTCATCATATACAACCCTGGTATTCATTCACGGTAAATACAAAGAAACACAATAGGATCCATGAAAACCGGCACACAAGATGGACGAACGACCAGCGTGCAAAAGACAACAAACTGTAAATACGAAAAGAAAAAGAAACAAATAAAGCAATAATAACAATAAATAATAAATATTAAGAGCTTGTGGGATTTGTTCAGTGATGGGGTGAGGGAAGTTGAGTGAAGTTATCCCCTCTGGTCCAAGAGCCTGATGGTTGAGGGGTGATAACTGTTCCTGAACCTGGTGGGTGAGTCCTGAGGCCACTGTACCTGCTTCCTGATGGCAGCAGCAAGAATAGAGTATGGCCTGGATGGTGGGGGACCTTGGCAATCTTTCCCAATTTTCCCATGTGGAGTCGTCTACCCTAGAAATGGCAGTGGTGTTTAGTACAGTACCTATGAGCAAATTTTGGTCCAATGTTGCTTGGCTAAGAAGAGATAGACTGCAAGACCATGCAAATAAAAATATCTGAAGGAGTCCTCCACTTCCCTACCCAATCAACCCAGGGCTTTCTGCTCTCTCAAGTTTTCCAAAAGGTAGGGAATGATTCTCTGAAGGAACAGAGCTGCCTAGTTATAACCAAAACCACAAAGACCGTAAAACCAAAAGACATACATTCAATGGCCACCTGTACACCAGCTTGTTAATACAAATATTTAATCAGCCAATCATATGACAGCAACTCAATGCATAAAAGCATGAAGATATGGTCAAGAGGTTCAATTCTTCAGACCAAACATCAGCGCAGGAAAGAAATGTGATCTAAGTGACTTCGACTATGGAATGATTGTTGGCGCCAGACAGGATGGTTTGAGTATCTCAAAAACTGCTGATCTTTTGGGATATTCACACAGAACAGTCTCTAGAGCTTACAGAGAATGGTGCGAAAAACAAAAAAATCCAGGGAACAATTTTGAGAGTAAAAATGCATTATTAACGAGAGAGATTAGAGGAGAATAGCTAGACAGGTTCTAGCTGACACAAATAACCACGCATTGTAACAGAGGTGTGCAGAAGAGCAAGCGATATGAAGATAGGTGGAGGAGAAGTTAGTTTTGAGGAAGTAGAGAGACTAACAAAAGGACTTTGACAGATTTGGAGAATGGGCAAAGAAGTGGCATATGCAGTACAGTGGCAGGAAGTGTATGGCCATGCATTTTAGTAGAAGCAATCCTTATCTTATAAAGGATGTGCTGAAACTGGAGAGGGTTCAAAGAAGGTTTACGAAAATCATTCCAGGATTGAACAGATTGTCAGATGAACAGCGTTTGATGGCTCTGGGCCTGTATTCACTAGAATTCAGAAGAATAAGGGGTGACCTCATTGAAACCTGTTGAATGGTGAAAGGTGTTGATAGAGTGAATGGGGAGAGAATGTTTCCTATAGTGGGAGTGTCTAAGACTAGAGGACACAGACTTCAAGCGTTCTTTTAGAATGGAGATGAGGAACTTCTTTGGCCAGAGAGTGGTGAATCTGTGGAATTCATTGCCACAGGCAGCTGTGGAGGCCAAGTCTTTATGTATATTAAAGGCAGTGGTTAATAGATTCTTGATTGGTCAGGGTATGAAGGGATATGGGGCGGAAGGTAGAAGATTAGGCCTGAGAGAAAAAATGAATCAGACATGATGAAATAGTGCAGCAGACTTGCTGGGCCAGATGGCCTAATTCTGCTCCCCTATTTTATGGTCTATGGTGTATAGTAAAATGGGACTCTGATGGTTTCACAGTGAATCAGGGGACAGGTTGCGACTGGCAAAGAACAATCAATAGTCACTGTGTATAGTAAACCAAAGCTAGCTGCTTGCTCTGCAGAACCTACTCTCTCATTGGTATAATGGGGGCTGCTCAACGAGATGGCTATGGATCAAGAGGTGTGATCAGTGGACCAGTGCTGCTGGGACAGAAGCCAGGGCCTGATCAATCCTGGCTGGGTCGCCTGGGTGAGGTTGTCTGATATTGAAAAGACTAGATGACCCCAGCTTACATCACGGATGACATGTCCCAGTGTATCCCAGGATGCATCTCAGCATCACATTTAAAATATCCGTACATTGAGTCTTGGTGTGCTGTTACAGCTCTGGTATGGCCTGGACACACCTCAAAGTTCAAAGCAAATTTATTATCAAAGTACATATATGTCACCATATACAACTCTGACATTTATTTTCTTGTCGACATTTGCAATAAATACAAGAAACACAATACAGTCAATGAAAAACCATGCCTAACAGAATGGACAAGCTGTGCAAATACAAAAAGAAAGAAAAAAATAAAAATAATAAAAAAGTAAGCAATAAATATTGAGATCATAAGATGACAAGTCTTTGAAAGTGATCTATAGATGTGGGATCAGTTTGGTTTTGGGGCGAGTGACTGGTTTGAGAGCCTGATGGTTGAGGGGTGATAACTGTTCCTGAACCTTTCTGCCTCCCATAGTCAAGTCATACACTACAGCACGGGAACAGGCCTCCTGGCCACACTATTAACCTACCTCGTCACAGACCACAGCCCTCCATACCCGTTTATCCATGTACCCATCTAAACTTCACTGAAATGTTGAAATCCAGCTTGCATGCACCACTGTGCTGGCAACTCATTCCACACTCTCACGACCCTCTGAATGAAGCAAATCTCCCTCACATTCCCCTTAAACATTTCACCCTTTACCCATAACGTCTTTCTTGTTCTAGTCTCAGCCAACCGCAGTGCAAAAAGACGGCTTACATTTTCCCTATCTATACCTCTCTCAATCTTATGTACCTCTGTCAAATCTCCTCTCACTCTTCTACGTTCTAGGGAATAAAGTCTGAACGTGTTCAACTTCTCCCTACAAGTCTGCTCTTCCAGTCCCCTGTAAACTGCATTTCCCATCAGGAATCAATGCAACATGCCTATCCCCGCAGTGTGGAAAGCTGGAACTAAACTGTATTTCCCATCAGGAATCAATGCAACATGCCTATCCCCGCAGTGTGGAAAGCTGGAACTAAATTGTATTTCCCGTCAGGAATCAATGCAACATGCCTATCCCCGCAGTGTGGAAAGCTGGAACTAAGCTGCATTTCCCGTCAGGAATCAATGCAACATGCCTATCTCCGCAGTGTGGAAAGCTGGAACTAAACTGTATTTCCCATCAGGAATCAATGCAACATGCCTATCCCCGCAGTGTGGAAAGCGAATCAATGCAACATGCCTATCCCCGCAGTGTGGAGAAATAAGAAAAACAAAAATGACAGAGTCTGATCACCTTGTTTCAGATGAGGCAGGCGGTTGAGAGGTGGGCTGAGGGTTTGTGTTTGGGGTAGCTTAGCACAGTGATGTAAGTGTACATAATGAACTGCATCATCGTTTCCCCAAGACCAACTTATTTATATGTTTATTGGATAGTTTACTAAGTTGGATAATGAATCCTTACAGGCAGAATCACCTCATCTTTCAACATTAAAGTAACAGTACATACTCGCCCTGAATACAAAGAGTAAGAGTGTTGGAAGAAATGCTGGAATATTAAACAGCACATGGGAACATGGGACATTGGCAGTTGTCCCAGGGTTTTGATTTTTGCATCCCAATCACTTACTCAATGGGAATGTCAGCTTGTGCTTCTTCAGCTCTGCCATCGTGTCCTCACCACACTGGTTAGCGAGCTCCATAAATGGAGGTGAACAAATGCGGTCATCTGCAACAAGAGATGAATACAGCAAGAGTTAGCAAACGTTGTATAAAGCCTGCCCTTCAATAAACATAGACATAGAATAGTACAGCACAGCAACACGCCCTTCAGATCACAATGTTGTGCTGAACCAAATAAATTAGTAATCAAATGGCAACTCATCTCTTCGAATGCCCATATCTTTCCATTTTCCTACATTCATGTGCCTATCTAATGTCTCTTAAAAGTCCCTATTATACCTGCCTCTACCACCACCCCAGGCAGCACATTACACCTCTTGTGCAGCCTTTCCAAAACCTCAACAACCTTCTTATAATGGGGTGACCATACTGTATGTAATACTCCAGATGTGGCCTAACTAGAGTTTTATTAAGCTCAGTATGGCAGCCCACTAGGTTAGTAGACAAGCATAACAATACAAGCAAGCATAAGAAAGTTATATACAAGGAAAAGTGACTATTATACAGTCAAATAGTTACTCAAAACCACCACATATTATGTTCCAGCAACACACATCAAAGTTGCTGGTGAACGCAGCAGGCCAGGCAGCAGCTCTAGGAAGAGGTACAGTCGACGTTTCAGGCCGAGACCCTTCGTCAGGACTAGATGAAGGGTCTCGGCCTGAAACGTCGACTGTATTCAGTTAATCCTGACGAAGGGTCTCGGCCTGAAACATCGACTGTACCTCTTCCTAGAGATGCTGCCTGGCCTGCTGCGTTCACCAGCAACTTTGATGTGTGTTGCTTGAATTTCCAGCATCTGCAGAATTCCTGCTGTTTACATATTATGTTCCACTCAAAATGTTGACCTCAGTCAGGTGTGACTATAAAACTGAGAGTCAATAGAAAAAGATTGATCTGTAAAGAGAATAGCAAAGGCACTTATGTATCCTTAAAGTAAAATAATCATTTAAAAAATTAGAGAAGAATTGAGTGATCACCATTTCAATTCCACTTCCCATTCCGACATGTCAACCTACGGCCTTCTCTACTGCCGCGATGAGGACACACTCAGGTCGGAGGAGCGACACCTTATATTCCGTCTGGGTAACCTCCAAGCTGATGGCTGAACATATAATAATTACAGCACGGAAACAGGCCATCTCAGCCCTTCTAGTCCGTGCCGAATGCTTAATCTCACCTAGTCCCACCGACCTGCACTCGGTCCATAACCCTCCATTCCTTTCCTGTCCATATAGCTATCCAATTTAACTTTAAATGACAACATCAAACCTGCCTCAACCACTTCTGCTGGAAGCTCATTCCACACAGCTACCGCTCTTTGAGTAAAGAAGTTCCCCCTCATGTTATCCCTAAACTTTTGCCCTTTAACTCTCAACTCATGTCCTCTTGTTTGAATCTCCCCCACTCTCAATGGAAAAAGCCTATCCACATCAACTCTATCTATCCCCCTCATAATTTTAAATACCTCTATCAAGTCCCCCCTCAACCTTCTACATTCCAAAGAATAAAGACCTAACTTGTTCAACCTTTCTCTGTAACTTAGTTGAGGAAACCCAGGTAACATTCTGTTAACATCCAGTGAACATTGATTTATCAAACTTCCAGTATTTGCCCTCTCCTTGGCTATTCCCCATTCCCTTCTCTCACCTCGTCTCCTTCCCTGCCCATCGCCTCCCTCTGGTGCTCCTCCTCCTTCCTTTTCTTCCATGGTCTTCTGTCCTCTAACATCAGATTCTCCCTTCTTCAGCCTTTCTTCTCTTTCACCAACCAATTTCTCTGCTCTTTACTTCACCCCCGCTCTCTCTCCCCCCCCAGTTTAACCTGTCACCTACGACCTTGTACTACTTCCTCCCATTCCCCCCCTCCTTCTTACACTGATTTCTCATCTTCCTTTCCAGTCCTGATGAAAGGTCTCGGAACTGAAACATCCACTGTTTACCCTTTTCTATAGGTGCTGCCTGGCCTCCTGAGTTCCACCAACATTTGTGTGTGTTGGTGAGGAAGTAATGTACATTTAAACTTAAGCAATCTCCCTTATCAGGCCAGCTTTTTAGAACTACGCTCCTAAACATAGGAATTCAATACCTAAGGCTATAAGGAATGTACACTCAGCTAACACTTCTAAACACCAGCTCAAAACCTATTTATGTGTTTGTTATAGTCTGAAATATAGTATGACATTGGCGATCATGGCCTTCCATGACCATGAGTATTTTCAGCAAATTTTTCTACAGAAGTAGTTTTTCATGGTCTTCTCCTGGGCAGTGGTGACAAAACTAGGACTTGTGATATGCACTCAGCTGCTTCCATGGCTTGTGATATGCACCAGCTACTCAGAGCCCAGACAACCGTCCACCTCCTGCTCCCATGGCAATAGTTAGAGGAGGAGATAGTCCATACTTCTCCCATACCAGTCCTTAGCATTCTATAACAATGCAAGTGACTTGAAGCCAATAAAAGGCATTCAGAAACGCACATTTATTGATGTCAAGCAGCCTGTCAACACCTGTCATTGCAACGTTTCTTTTATATCAGTTTCTTGGCCTTTTCCTTTGGAGAGATTTGAAACCACTCAGTGAGTGAAATCCTGCACTTCAATTGGAAACCTGTCAGCGTCCAAATAAGCAATCATGAGGAATCTTAGAATGGGGCCAAAAACTTGAACATACAATCTGTGGTTAGAACAAACACTGCCCTTTATGACAATACAAGTCCAGAATGTGCTGTGACTGTATCCATCTCCATAGTGACTTACTGCACACTCTGAAACTCCTACATAACATTAGCACATGAAAGAATCTTGGCAAATGAAGGGAAGTGCCAGAAGACTACGGAGCAGTCAGTAGTTGAAAAGAGACAGACTGGGATGCAGATATTCCAGTGGCATTGGAAATGACATGCATGTTTAGACAGGATCAGATCCTGGCTTCACTTTCCATCAACAATACAAGTGCTGTCTTCTTATCTGCGACCTTAATTTAAACAGAATATTCAATCATGGTGAACTGCAAGACCCAAGTTCCAGAGAAAGACTGCAGTCCCAATGGCTGTGGAAGCCTCACTTTCTCTACCGTCTCCCCACTCCTTAGCAAGAGGATTCGAGTACAGGAGCAGGGAGGTGCTACTGCAGTTGTACAAGGCCTTGGTGAGACCACACCTAGAGTATTGTGTGCAGTTTTGGTCCCCTAATCTGAGGAAAGACATCCTTGCCATAGAGGGAGTACAAAGAAGGTTCACCAGATTGATTCCTGAGATGGCAGGACTTTCATATGATGAAAGACTGGATCAACTCTAGGCTTATACTTGTTGGAATTTAGAAGATTGAGGGGGGATCTTATTGAAACGTATAAAATCCTAAAGGGATTAGACCAGCTAGATGCAGGAAGATTGTTCCCGATGTTGGGGAAGTCCAGAACGAGGGGTCACAGTTTGAGGATAAAGGGGAAGCCTTTTAGGACCGAGATTAGGAAAAACTTCTTCACACAGAGAGTGGTGAATCTGTGGAATTCTCTGCCATAGGAAACAGTTGAGGCCAGTTCATTGGCTATATTTAAGAGGGAGTTAGATATGGCCCTCGTGGCTAAAGGGATCAGGGGGTATGGAGAGAAGGCAGATACAGGGTTCTGAGTTGGATGATCAGCCATGATCATACTGAATGGCGGTGCAGGCTCGAAGGGCCGAATGGCCTACTCCTGCACCTATTTTCTATGTTTCTATGCATTACTCTTCCCACTACTTATTGAATGAATAACAACAGCATGAAATGATTTATTCATGTGCCAATGTCTATCTTTAACAGACTCATCTCATCTACTTCTCTCCTTTCTCCTTTCTGTGCCTTGCAGCATATCAGGCAGCAACCTTACCGCTTCCTTCGCAACTTTGTCCATTTTTTTTTTATAAGGCCGGGTTGCTAGATCGACACTCAATCCTGTACTGGTGGATGTCATGCAATGAGCTGGCCGGATTGAGAAAAACAACTGAGAAGGTGAGGCCAAGAGTCCTTGAAAGGACACCCATAGTTGTGTTCATTTCAGTGTTGGGGTGAGTGAAGTTGGGGGGTAATAACAGTTCCTGAACCTGCTGGTGTGGGTTCTGAGGCTCCTGTACCTCCTTCCTGATGACAGCAGCAAGAAGAGAGCAAACACTGGATGGTGGGGGTCCCAAATCATCGATGGTGCTCTCTTGCGACTAGTCACTGCACATCTATAGAAGTTTGTCAAAGTTTCAGATGACATGCTTCTACACAAACTTCTAAGGAAGTAGAGATGCTGCCATGCTTTCTTTGTGATGACACTCACGTGCTGGGGCAGGCCAGCTCCTCTGAAATGATAGCACCAAGCAATTTAATGTTGCTGACCCTCTCCACATCTGATCCTCTGATGTGGGCTGACTCCTGGACCTCTGCTTTCCTCCTGCAGTGATCAATAATCAGCTCCTTGACTGAAGAAATCAGTCAATTTCTTCATACAGTAGTGGTCCCAAATAATTGCAATTACTTATTTCTGATTGTAATGGCTAGCTGTGTGTGAACGTGTGTCTGCATCGACGTGACGGACTGCAGAAAGTTTCTGTCTTCAAAAGCGAGGCTTAAAGTGGGCTCTAACTAAAGCATTAAATATCATCAAAGTTGCTGGTGAACGCAGCAGGCCAGGCAGCATCTCTAGGAAGAGGTACAATCACGAAGGGTCTCGGCCCGAAACATCGACTGCACCTCTTCCTAGAGATGCTGCCTGGCCTGCTGCGTTCACCAGCAACTTTGATGTGTGTTGCTTGAATTTCCAGCATCTGCAGAATTCCTGTTGTTTGCATTAAATATCATGAAAGGATTTCGGAAGATAAATAATGAAATACTGTTTCCTCAGGCTGATTAATCATTAAGACAACAGTGTGAGTGCAGGGATATGAAGGTTAAAGAAATAGTCTAAACGCAATCCCGATTCAGAACATTTTATATAACAGGTAGGATTAAACATTAAAGTCTGTCACAAGCCTTGTGGCCCATTAGGGCCGGTGCTTATGCCGGTTTCCGTGGCGTGAAGCAACTGAGAGTATGAGACTCTCCCACACCCCCACCCCCCGGATAGGGCGCCAGTCTATCGCGAGGTTAACCCCCAGCATTTTTGCCGATACCCATTCTCAGCTGGGTAGACTGGACATTGTGTGGTTAAGTGCATTGCTCAAGGACACAAACGCTGCCTTGGCCAAGGCTTGAACCCACAACCTTCAGATCACTAGTCCAATGCCCTAACCACTTGGCCACGCACCACACTAACAGGTAGGACTTTTAACTAAATTGGCTCTATGTCTCACAGGAGCTGATCAAAATTGATGGAAGAGCTGACAGCATAAATTGATAGCTTCATAATTCAATAGGCCAGCTCGAACACCTGACATTTTCAATATGATTTTACGGGTTGTTGCAGTGAGGATTCTTTTGATGACTGTTCCCATTTAAAATATGCCTTTAGCATTGAGAATAATTTAGCATGGAGGATTCTGATCAAGCTTTTACAAAGATTGGTGAATACTCAAAACCTGTGAAACACCCTGGTTTCCTTGGCTGCGTAAATCCAGGGAAGACACTCGCAAGTCCCACCAAACTCGTGAGATTGAGTCCCACACCAAATCCCAGTTTGTGTGGATGCTGTGTAATTTGTTACCGTTACTAATTGGTGCCACGAACTAACAGGCAGCACATGGCATACGACTAAAAGAATTATATTTGTGAAGCTTAACATAACTAAAGGATTAATAAATAACAAAGAGAAAAGGGCCCATTCTAATTAAACAGACAAATGAGCACAAGTTGGAGGTCATCTTGAACTTCTCTGTCACTCAGGAGCTGGGCCCTCGGTCAGCGTGAATGTCCACACCACCTTCCGAACGTCGCTCGCAATCCATCTCGAACAAATGGGGCTCCCACCGGATCGTATGCTACGACCGGTTCTCCCCGGTGTCTTCTCTCTCTATCTCCTCTCGAACAAAAGCCCCAATTTAGTGTCCCTCACCAGAGAAACTTCCCCTTAATTCGACCATCCTAACTGGATGGCACACATTTCTCCTCATCTCTCATCTTCAACAATAACCCAAACAAGTTGAAAACAGAACAGACTGCTAAATGAAAAACATACAGCACAACAGTAAAAATCTGAACCGGGGCAGTACACGTGGTTGAAGACCAGCAGTGCTGCTTTCAGACATGGTGACACCGATGAAGAGCCAAGCTGCAGTTATCCTGGTCACACTTTAACAATCTCAGCAGCGGCTGATATCAACTTTACATGTGGCAGGTTTCACATGAAAAACCTTCACACCAAGGGGTTTGAAACACTGACAAGGAATTGGGAAAAGATTCATTTCACAAAAACGTGTCAGGTTTGATTTTTCTCTCAAAATCCTTTAAAAACTTGACTCTTCTGGTTTCATTCTTTATCCCAAATTTAACTACGACTTTATCATTTTTTGCCAGTCACCTTATGTACAGACAATCCAGTGCCTAGCGTCACTTTATGGACATACAATCAATGTGTATAAGCTGTCTGTATGCATTTATATTTATTAATGCTATGTTCTTTATCTTTTGTGTTTTTTTGCTGTGTTGGATCTGAAATAAGTTATTTTGTTCTCTTTTACACTTGTGTACTGGAAATGACATTAAACAATCTTGAAACCCAAAACCGAACCCTTATATTTATCAAGAGTAACACATACAAAATGTTGGAGGAACTCAGCAGGCCAGTCAGAATCTATGGAGAAGAATCAACAGTGAAGGTTTCGCTGAGACCCTCCATCAGTCCTCCCAAGTAGCTTTGCCCCTCAGATTTTTGAATTTGTTCTCCATTTAGAAAATAATCTACGTTTTTATTTCCTCTACCATACTGCACGATCATACACTTCTCCATACTATCTGCCATTTCTCCCAATCTGTCAAAGAATTCTGCAGACTCCCTGCTTCCTCAACACCACGCACTCCTCCACCCATCTTCATATTGTCCACAAAGCCATCAGTTCTTTCATCTTAATCAAAGGTATACAATATGAAGCAAAGCGATCCCAACACCGATTCCCGCGGCTGAGGAACATCACTGGTCACCAGCAGCCAACCGGAAAAGGCCCTTTTTATTCCCGCTCTTCGCCTCCTGCCAGTCAGCCATATCTCTAGAGGGAAATGGAGCCTTTATCCGGACTGAAATAGCGGAGTGGTAACCAATACAAAGTGAAAATCTGAAATAAAAACAAGAGGCCAGGCAGTATCTGTGCACAGAGAAACCCAGTTAACATGTCAGGCTGATAATCTTCATCAGGAGTTGAAATGCAAGGAAACAGGTGCACTTTTAAGTTGCAGAGATGGAGGGAAGTCCATGATAGAGTGGAGAACATAGTTGTCCAGGTAACACAATAGTACTAGAACTGATTATGCAAAGGTGATGAACACCGATTAATCACAGCTGACCTGTCCCGTGTACTGCTCAACATTCAGGATTGCTTCAGGGCATTTTCAATACAAAGTGTAAAGGAAAACAAATTCATTGTTACTCTGGATCCAATACAGCACAAAAAACACAATAAATATCAATACACAAGATAGCTTATACATATAGATTCATTGTATGTCCATAAAGTGACAATAGGCCCAGGACTGTCTTTACGTCAGGTGACCGACAGGAAATAATAAAGTAGTGGTGGTGGGGGTGTGTTAAGATGGGTTAGTGGGTGGAGGTGTTGATCAGCCTTACTCCTTGGGGAAAGTAACTGTGTTTGAGTCGGGTGAACCCCAGACCGCACTTTGGCAAGTTGTACGATTCCTACTGCCTGCATACGGATAGAGCCTAAAGAACTAAAGCAGAGATAAAGACAACCAGAGGTAGTCACAGGAGGCAGAGGAACGGTTACAGGATCGCCTCGAGTCAGTGGGTTGGGGCATGTTCAAGAACTCCTCTGAGGACCTGATTGACTACACCAGCGTCATAATGGACTTCATTAAAAAAGCAGTGGACGAGTGTGTCTCCACGAAATCGTTCAGGGTTTACCTCAGTCAGAAGCCCTGGATAAACAATGAAATCCAGAATTTGCTGAGATCCTATCAGAGGCATTCGAGTCCCAAGATCAAGAATGCTACAAGAGGTTCAGGTATGATCTCCAGAAAGCCATCTCTCCAGTGAAGTGGATATTCCAGACTAGACTAGAATCAATGAGGGATGCTGACAGCTGAAACAGGGTTTGAATGCTATAACCTCCTACAAAGTTAAATCTTGCAACACAGAGCACTGCAGAGCTTTGCTTCCACATGAGCTCAATGCCTTCTTTGCTCGCTTTGACAACGAGAATAGGGAAAAACCATCGCACACCCCAATGATCCTTTGGTCTTAATATATTGAAGTTGACGTTTGCACTGCCTTCCAGAGAGTGAATCCAAGGACAGCATCCGATCGGGACGGAGTACTGGACGAGTAAAGACCTGTGCTGACCAACTGGCTGGTGTGTTCACTGATATCTTCAACCTCTCGTTCCAGCAGTCAGTGGTACCCACCTGCTTCATTCACACTGGTGCCCAAGATGGGTGTGGTAACCTGCCTCAATGACTATCGCCCATTGGCACTTACATCCACAGTGACGGAGTGTTCTGAGAGGCTGGTAGTGATGAAGTATTTTGAGAGGCTGGTAGTGATGGAGTGTTCTGAGAGGCTGGTAGTGATGGAGTGTTCTGAGAGGCTGGTAGTGATGGAGTGTTCTGAGAGGCTGATAGTGATGAAGTGTTCTGAGAGGTTGGTATTGAAGCATACCAGCTTCTTACTGAGCGGTGACTTGGATCTGCTCCAATTTGCCTATAGAAGCAACAGGTCCACAACAGATGCCATCTCATTGACTCTTCACACAACCCTGGAGCATCTGGACAGCAAAGATGCATACATCAGGATGCTCTTTATTGTTTACAGTTCAGCATTTAATACCATCATCCCGCAAAACTAATCAGTAAACTCCAAGACCTGGGCCTCGATACCCCCTTTGCAACTGGATCCTGGATTTCCTCACTTGTAGACCCAGTCAATTCAGAACGGCAAAAATATCTCATCCACAATCTCCATCAGAACAGAAGCACCACAGGGATGTGTACTTAACCCTTGACCCTGCTCTACTCACTTTACACCCGTGACCATGGCTAGGCACAGCGCTAGCACCATCTACAAGTTCCTGACTGCTGTGGGCTGTATCAAAGGGGGTGATGAAACAGTCCTGAAAGAGGGTGAACCTTCACAAGGCAGAAGGTCCCGATGGAGTACCTGGCAAGGCTCTGAAAAATTGTGCAACCAACTGGCGGAGGTATTCAAGGACATTTTCAACCTCTCACTGCTACAGGCAGAAATTCCCACTTGCTTCAAAAAGGCAACAATTATACAAGTGCCTAAGAAGAATAATATGAGCTGCCTTAATGACTATTGCCCGGCACCACTCACATCTACAATGATGAAATGCTTTGAGAGGTTGATCATGACTAGACTGAACTCCGGCCTCAGCAAGGACCTGGACCCATTGCAATTTGCCTATTGTCACAATAGGTCAACGCCAGATGCAATCTCCATGGCTCGCCACATGGCTTTAGACCACCTGGACAATAAAAACACCTATGTCAGAATGCTGTTCATCGACTATAGCTCAGCAATTAACATCATCATTGCCACAATCCTGATTGAGAAGTTACAGAACCTGGGCCTCTGTACCTCTTTCTGCAAGTGGATACTCAACTTCCCAACCAGAAGACCACAGCCTGTGCAGATTGGTGATAATATCTCCACCACACTGAAGATCAACATTGGTACATCTCAGGGGTGTGTGCTTAGCCCACTGCTCTACTCTCTCTATACCCACGACTGTGTGGCTAAGCATAGCTCAAATACCATCTATAAATTTGCTGATGATACAACCATTGTTGGTAGAATCTCAGATGGAGACAAGAGGGCGTACAGTAGTGAGATATGCCAACTAGTGGAGTGGTGCCGCAGCAACAACCTGGCACTAAACGTCAGTAAGACAAAAGAGCTGATTGTGGACTTCAGGAAGGGTAAGATGAAGGAACACATACCAATCCTCATAGAGGGATCAGAAGTGGAGAGAGTGAGCAGTTTCAAGTTCCTGGGTGTCAAGACCTCTGGGGACCTAACCTGGTCCCAACAGTTAGGAGTTTGAGGAGTTTTGGTAAGTCAACAAAAACAGTCAAAAACTTCTATAGATGTACCGTGATGAGCAGACAGCGGCAGGGTGGGGGGGTGGGGTGCTACTGCACAGGACTGAAAGAAGCTGCAGAGGGTTGTAAATCTAGTCGGCTCCATCTTGGGTACTAGCCTGCAAAGTATCCTGGACATCTTCAAGGAGCAGTGTCTCAGAAAGGCAGCGTCCATTATTAAGGACCTCCAGCACCCAGGGCATGCCCTTTTCCCACTGTTACCATCAGGTAGGAGGTACAGAAGCTTGAAGGCACACACTCAGTGATTCTTCCCCTCTGCCATCCGACTCTGCCGCAAACGAGACTCTGGGAGGGTATGTTGCCTCCCTGGTGCAAGGGTCAAGGATGTCTCTGAGCGGCTGCAGGACATTCTGGAGTGGGAGGGTGAACAGCCAGTGGTCGTGGTGCACACAGGTACCAACGATATAGGTAAAAAACGGGATGAGGTCCTACAAGGTGAATTTAGGGAGTTAGGAGATAAACTAAAAAGTAGGACCACAAAGGTAATAATCTCTGGATTACTACCAGTGCCATGTGCTAGTCCGAGTAGAAATAGGAGGAAATATCAGATGAATACGTGGCTTGAAAAATGGTGCAAGGGGGAGGGATTCAAATTTCTGGTGCATTGGAACCAGTTCTGGAGGAGGTGGGACTGGTACAAACAGAACGGTCTGCACCTGGGCTGGACTGGAACCAATGACCTAGGGGGAGCGCTTACTACTGTTGTTCAGGAGGATTTAAACTAATGTGGCAGGGGGATGGGTACAAGTGCAGAGAGACAGAGAGGTGTAAAATGAGGGTAGAAGCAAAAAAGTAGTAAGGTGAAAAGTAAAACTGGCAGGCCGGCAAATCCAGGGCAAAAATCAAAAAGGGCCACTTTTCAATATAATTGTACAAGGGCTAAGAGTGTTGTAAAAGGTTTTCTCAACCAACATATCGAGGAATCAACTAGACAGCAGCCATTCTAGACTGGGTATTGAGCAATGAGGAAGGGTTAATTAGCAATCTTGTTGTGAGAGACCCTTTGGGTAAGAGTGACCATAATATGGTGGAATTCTTCATTAAGATGGAGGGTAACATAGTTAGTTCAGAAAAAAAGGTTCTGAACTTAAAGATGGGTAACTTTGAAGGTATGAGACGTGAATTAGCTAAGATAGATGGGCAAATGATACTTAAAGGGTTGACGGTGGATGTGCAATGGCAAGCATTTAAAGATCGCATGGATGAACTACAACAATTGTTCATCCCAGTTTGGCAAAAGA
This sequence comes from Mobula birostris, assembly GCF_030028105.1. Taxonomy (NCBI): domain Eukaryota; kingdom Metazoa; phylum Chordata; class Chondrichthyes; order Myliobatiformes; family Myliobatidae; genus Mobula; species Mobula birostris. Next base: position 252,060,361 of record NC_092370.1, on the reverse strand, counting down.
ATAAACCAGGGAAGGTAGTGCACCCATGGCTGACAAGGGAGATTAGGGATAGTATCAATTCCAAAGAAGAAACATACAAATTAGCCAGAAAAAGCGGCACACCTGAGGACTGGGAGAAATTCAGAGTCCAGCAGAGGAGGACAAAGGGCTTAATTAGGAAAGGGAAAAAAGATTATGAGAGAAAACTGGACGGGAACATAAAAACTGACTGTAAAAGCTTTTATAGATATGTGAAAAGAAAAAGATTGGTTAAGACAAATGTAGGTCTCTTACAGTAAGAAACAGGTGAATTGATTATGGGGAACAAGAACATGGCAGACCAATTGAGTAACTACTTTGGTTCTGTCTTCACTAAGGAGGACATAAATAATCTTCCGGAAATAGTAGGGGACAGAGGGTCTAGTGAGATGGAGGAACTCAGAGAAATACATGTTAGTAGGGCAGTGGTGTTAGGTAAATTGAAGGGATTAAAGGCAGATAAATCCCCAGGGCCAGATGGTCTGCATCCCGGAGTGCTTAAGGAAGCAGCCCAAGAAATAGTGGATGCATTAGTGATAATTTTTCAAAACTCTTTAGATTCTGGACTAGTTCTAGAGGATTGGAGGGTGGCTAATGTAACCCCGCTTTTTAAAAAAGGAGGGAGAGAGAAACTGGGGAATTATGGACCAGTTAGCCTAACATCGGTGGTGGGGAAAATGCTAGAGTATTGATGGTATTGGTGTGGATAGAGAATTGGTTGGCAGACAGGAAGCAAAGAGTGGGAATAAACGGGACCTTTTCAGAATGGCAGGCAGTGACTACTGGGGTACCGCAAGGCTCAGTGCTGGGACCCCTGTTGTTTACAATATATATTAATGACTTAGACAAGGGAATTAAATGCAGCATCTCCAAGTTTGCGGATAACATGAAGCTGGGCGGCAGTGTTAGCTGTGAGGAGGATGCTAAGAGGATGCAGGGTGACTTGGATAGGTTAGGTGAATGGGCAAATTCATAGCAGATGCAATTTAATGTGGATAAATGTGAGGTTATCCACTTTGGTGGCAAAAACAGGAAAACAGATTATTATTTGAATGGTGGCCGATTAGGAAAAGGGGAGGTGCAACGAGACCTGGGTGTCATTGTACACCAGTCATTGAAAGTGGGCATGCAGGTACAGCAGGCGGTGAAAAAGGCGAATGGTATGCTGGCATTCATAGCAAGAGGATTCGAGTACAGGAGCAGGGAGGTACTACTGCAGTTGTACAAGGCCTTGGTGAGACCACACCTGGAGTATTGTGTGCAGTTTTGGTCCCCTAATCTGAGGAAAGACATTCTTGCCATAGAGGGAGTACAAAGAAGGTTCACCAGATTGATTCCTGGGATGGCAGGACTTTCATATGAGGAAAGAGTGTATCGACTAGGCTTATACTCTCTGGAATTTAGAAGATTGAGGGGGGATCTTATTGAAACGTATAAAATTCTGAAGGGATTGGACAGGCTAGATGCAGGAAGATTGTTCACGATGTTGGGGAAGTCCAGAACGAGGGGTCACAGTTTGAGGATAAAGGGGAAGCCTTTTAGGACCAAGTTTAGGAAAATCTTCTTCACACAGAGAGTGGTGAATCTGTGGAATTCTCTGCCACAGGAAACAGTTGAGGCCAGTTCATTGGCTATATTTAAGAGGGAGTTAGATATAGCCCTTGTGGCTAAAGGGATCAGGGGTTATGGAGAGAAGGCAGGTGCAGGGTTCTGAGTTGGATGATCAGCCATGATCGTACTGAATGGCGGTGCAGGCTCGAAGGGCCGAATGGCCTACTCCTGCACCTATTTTCCATGTTTCTATTCCTAAGTGGACATTGATCTTGTGAACATTACCTCACTTGTTTTAAAATATATATTATTTCTGGTTTTGCATGATTTTTAATTTATTCATTATGTGTATACTGTAATTTATTCATTATTTTTTTTCTTTTATATTATGTATTGCTTTGAACAGCTGCTGCTAAGTTAACAAATTTCACGTCACATGCCGGAGATAATAATCATGATTCTGATCCACTGCTCTACCTTCTTCAATGTGTTTTGTTACATCCTGAAGGAATTCAATCAGGCTCGTAAGGCACAACCCACCCTTGACAAAGCCATGCTGACTATCCACAAACATATTATACCTCTCCAAATGCTCATAAATCCTGCCTCTCAGGATCTTCTGCAACAACTTGCCCACTACTGAAGTAAGATTCAAAGGTCTATAATTTCCTGGGTTATCTCTACTCCATTTCTTGAATAAGGAAACAACGTTTTCAACCCTCCCATCCTCCAGTAGATCTCCCTTCCCTGTTGATACTGCTAAGATCATCCCCAGAGGCTCCCTTGCTCCCCACAGTAGCCTGCAGTATATCTTGTCCGGTCCCAGGGACTTACCTAACTTAATACCTTCCAAAAGCTCCAGCACATCCTCTTTCTTAACGTCTATATGCTCAAGCATTTCAGTCCAATATAAGTTATCCCCACAATTGCTAGGGTCCTTTTCCCTGGTGAATACTGAAGCAAAGAATTTTTCTTAAGTACCTCTGCTACCTCCTCCGACTCCATGCACACGTTTCCACTATCACACCTGATTGGTCCTATTCTCACACGGCTCATCCTCTTGCTCTTCACATACTTCAAGATTCAAAAAGATTCAAAAAACTTTATTGTCATTCTAACCATACATCAGCTCTTCAGGGCAGAATGAGACAGCGTTTCCCAGGAGCAGTGCAATCATAACATAACAAACACAACACTAAATAATAAACATAACAATAAATAGTAAAACACAACAGCCACATGTCAGTTAAAATCAAGTTATAAGTGTTCAGTGCGAGTTAAAAGTGTCCAAAGCAGAGTCAGGTAGAGCAGCTATTTAGCAGTCTGACTGCCTGTGGGAGGAAGCTGTTTAGTAGACTTGTGGTTTAGTTTTGATGCTCCTGTAATGTTTGCCTGATGGCAGAAGAACAAACAGTTCATGGAGAGGGTGTGAGGGGTCTTTAATGATGTACCGTGTCTTCTGGAGGCATCGACTCTGAAAGAGATCTTGGATAGAAGGTAGGGAGACCCCAATAACCTTCTCTGCTCCCCTAACCACCCTCTGCAAGGCTTTTTTGTTGACAGCACTGCAGCTGGAGTACCAGGTTGTGATGCAAAAGGTCAGCACACTCTCAACCACGCCTCTGTAGAAAGTAGTTAAGATGTTAGTGGGGAGTGATGCTTGTTTAAGCTTCCTCAGAAAGTGCAATCTCTGCTGGGCCCGTTTCACAATCCTTGTAGATTGCCTTGGGATTTTCCTTAATCCTGCTCCCCAAGGACTTCTCATGGCCCCTTCTGGATCTGCTAATTTCATTCTTAAGCTCTTTTCTGGCAACCTTGTAATTTTCTAGAGCTCTAACGGTACCTAGTTTCTTGAACCTTTCATAAGCTTTACTTTTCTTCTTAACGAGATTTTCTATACACTTTGTACGCCATGGTTCTTTTACCCTACCATCCTTTCTCTGCCTCAATGGAACATACCTATGCAGAACTCTATGCAAATATAAATCATGAAATGTTCTATAAGAACAATAATAGTTGTTGAGGTTGAACTTCACAATATTGATGATGTGCACATTCACATTAAATGTTAAAAATAAAAACAGATAAAGCTGGAAACATTCTGCTGGGCAGGCAGAGTGTGTGAGCGTGTGTGTGGGGGGAGGGCAGGAGAACGTTGTGTTAATATTTCTGGCCAAACGCCCTTGACCTCAATACCCAAGCAAGTGTGAAAACATGCTGGTTTTATGTCGCAGGGAGTTTGCAGAAGGTCAAATAAAACAAAGGAAATACCTGTGATGGAGTGAGACCAGGTTAAAGAAAAATTGAGTGAACAGATCATCAAGCATAGGAGCATAATTAAGCTATTCAGCCCATCGAGTCTGCTCCACCAATTCGCCATGGCTGATTTATTATCCTGCTCAACCTCAATCTCCTGCCTTCTTCCTGTAACCTTTGATGCCCTTATTAATCAACCACCTCTCATCCTCCAATTGAAATATACCCAGTGACTTGCCCTCCACAGCTGTCTGAAGCAATGTATTCTCCAGATTCACCACTCTCTGGCTAAAGAAGTTTCTCATCTCTGTTCTAAATGGACATTAGAAACATAGAAAACCTACAGCATAATACAGGCCCTTCGGCCCACAATGCTGTACTGAACATGTACTTACTTTAGAAGTTACCAAGGGTTACCCATAGCCCTCTATTTTTCTAACCTCTATGTACCTATCCAGGAATCACTTAAAAGACCCTAACGTATCCATCTCCACCATCATCGCCGGCAGCCCATTCCACACACTCACCTATCTCTGCGTAAAAAACTTACCCCTGACATCTCCTCTGTACCTACTTCCAAGCACCTTAAAACTGTGCCCTCTCGTGTTAGCTATTCCAGCCCTGGGAAAAAGCCCCTGGCCATCCACACAATCAATGCCTCTCATCATCTTATACACCTCTATCAGGTCACCTCTCATTCTCCATCACTCCAAGGAGAAAAGGCCAAGTTCACTCAACCTATTCTCATAAGGCATTCTCCCCAATCCAGGCAACATCCTTGTAAATCTCCTTCTATTCTTTTATTCTGAGATTGTACCCTCTGATCCTAGACTCGCCCACTATTGGATACATCCTCTCCACACCCACTCTATCGAGGCATTTCAATATTCGAGATGTTTCAATGAGATTTCCCTGTCTTTTGTCTAAATTCCAATGAGCACAGGCCCAGAGCCATCAAATGCTCCTCATATGTTAACCCTTTCATTCACAGAATCATTCTCATGAATCTCCTCTGGACCCTCTCCAAAGCCAGAACATCTTTTCTCAGATAAACTGCTCATTATCTGGTCACTGAATTATAGGAAAGTTATCAATAAAATTGAGAGAGTACAGAGAAGATTTACTAGAATGTTACCTGGGTTTCATCTCTTAAGTTACAGCGAAAGGTTGAACAAGTTGGGTCTTTATTCTTTGGAGCGTAGAAGGTTGAGAGGGGACTTGATAGAGGTATTTAAAATTATGAGGGGGATAGACAGAGTTGACGTGGATAGGCTTTTTCCATTGAGAATGGGGGAGATTCAAACAAGAGGACATGAGTTGAGAGTTAAAGGGCAAAAGTTTAGGGGTAACATGAGGGGGATCTTCTTTACTCAGAGAGTGGTAGCTGTGTGGAATGAGCTTCCAGCAGAGGTGGTTGAGGCAGGTTCGATGTTGTCTTTTAAAGTTAAATTGGATAGATATATGGACAGGAAAGGAATGGAGGGTTATGGGCTGAGTGCAAGTTGGTGGGACTAGGTGTGAGTAAGAGTTCGGCATGGACTAGAAGGGCCGAGATGGCCTCTTTCCATGCTGTAATTGTTATATGGTTTATATTATCCTCGAAGTACGATCTAACCAGTGCTTTATAAAGCCGCAGCATTACATCCTTGCTTTGATATTCTAGTCTTCTCGAAATGAATGCTAACATTGCATTTGCCTTCCTCACCACCAACTCAATGTGCAAGTTAACATTTAGGAAACCCTGCACAAGGACTCCCAGGTCCCTTTGCTCCTCTGAGGACCCCTGCCACCCATCCCAAAGTCTCTCTGACCCACTACCTTCAGGAAGGAGGATTGGCCAGAATGCCAGACCGGGTCACAGCTTCATCCTTTAGGCTGTGAGACTAATGAAGACCCTGGTGTCATCACCAGGAGAGCCAGCTGTTCACCTGTGCTCTGCACTTCACATACATGTTTAATTATATTTGATCAACTTGCAATATTTTGTTTGATGTGATATCCAGAAGGCCATTGTTTCCGCCGCATCAGCTCTCAGGATGAGGCTTTTCATTCTAGGACGAGGGAGATGTCTTCCTTTTTTAAAGAAAGGAGCTTCCCTTCCTCCACTATCAACTCTGCTCTTAAACGCATCTCTCCCATTTCACGTACATCTGCTCTCACTCCATCCTCCCGCCACCCCACTAGGAATAGGGTTCCCCTGGTCCTCACCTACCACCCCACCAGCCTCCCGGTCCAACATATTATTCTCCGTAACTTCCGCCACCTCCAACGGGATCCCACCACTAAGCACATCTTTCCCTCCCCCCCCCTCTGCATTCCGCAGGGATCGCTCCCTACACAACTCCCTTGTCCATTCGTCCCCCCCATCCCTCCCCACTGATCTCCCTCCTGGCACTTATCCGTGTAAGCGGAAAAAATGCTACACATGCCCTTACACTTCCTCCCTTACCTCCATTCAGGGCCCCAAACAGTCCTTCCAGGTAAGGCAACACTTCACCTGTGAGTCGACTGGGGTGATATACTGCGTCCGGTGCTCCCGATGTGGCCTTTTATATATTGGCGAGACCCGACGCAGACTGGGAGACCGCTTTGCTGAACATCTACGCTCTGTCCGCCAGAGAAAGCAGGATCTCCCAGTGGCCACACATTTTAATTCCACATCCCATTCCCATTCTGACATGTCTATCCACGGCCTCCTCTACTGTAAGGATGAAGCCACACTCAGGTTGGAGGAACAACACCTTATATTCCGTCTGGGTAGCCTCCAACCTGATGGCATGAACATCGACTTCTCTAACTTCCGCTAAGGCCCCACCTCCCCCTCATACCCCATCTGTTAATCATTTTTATGCACACATTCTTTCTCTCACTCTCCTTTTTCTCCCTCTGTCCCTCTGAATATACCTCTTGCCCATCCTCTGGGTCCCCTCCCCCTTGTCTTTCTTCCCGGACCTCCTGTCCCATGATCCTCTCATATCTCCTTTTGCCTATCACCTGTCCAGCTCTTGGCTCCATCCCTCCCCCTCCTGTCTTCTCCTATCATTTTGGATCTCCCCCTCCCCCTCCAACTTTCATATCCCTTACTCACTCTTCCTTCAGTTAGTCCTGATGAAGGGTCTCGGCCTGAAACGCCGACTGCACCTCTTCCTAGAGATGCTGCCTGGCCTGCTGCGTTCACCAGCAACTTTGATGTGTGTTGCTTGAATTTCCAGCATCTGCAGAATTCCTGTTGTTTAGGCCATTGTTTTGTTTAGATGTAATTATGCACCATCAGATGACAATAAACATGAACGTGATTAAAGCTGGCCTGCAGATTCTGAGCAAACAGCTGGAGATGCTGCAGCCAGGCTGGAGCCATACAGTATAAACAGGAATTGAATGAGCAATTCCCAGTCTGAGACCAGGAACTGCCCAGGGTAAGCAGCAGTTAAACAATAAAAGGCCCAATTACAATCTGCATGGACAAGGTCCATGGATTGTAAACTTGCTGACGGTTCTGCAATTAACTCCTGGTCCAAGGAACAACGTGGACTAATCTTGAAACAAGTTTAACAGCTGAAACTGCAATCAGCTGTCATGGCTTCAGTGGAAATAAACTTCAGAATTACAAGGAGCTACAGTAAGACTCCGATGTGGCAGGTACAGTACAGCTGACTATTTGCAGGTGCCACTGACACTGGACGGCCATATTATTTACTTATTACGAGATACAGCATGCAACAGGCCCTTCTTGCCAAATGACCCAGTGATTGAACCCTAGCCTAAGCACAGGACAATTTACAATGACCAATTAACCTACTAACCGGTACCTCTTTGGGCTGCGGCAGGGAACCGGAGCACCCAGAGGAAACCCACACAGTCACGGGGAGAACGTACAAGCTCCTTACAGACAGTGCTGGAATTGAACTCCTCACTATGGCAACACCCAAGCTGTAATAACGCCATGCCAACAACTACACTACCATAGCAATAGCTTGCTAATTATGCCCACGACCTGTGTTTAGAAGCACTGATAGGTGTCCCTTTAACACACATTGAAATTAGTCTTGAGGTTTCATTCTTGCTCTCTGTATTTATTGCCCAGACAGCAATGAGATGGAAGGATAATCCAGGATAGTGAGGGATAAAATTGGTCCCTTAGAGAATCAGAGTGGACGGCTATGTGGGGAGCCAAAAGATACGGGGGAGATTTTGAACAATTTCTTTTCTTCGGTATTCACTAAGGAGAAGGATATTGAATTGTGTAAGGTAAGGGAAACAAGTAGGGTAGTTATGGAAAATATGTTGATTAAAGAAGAGGAAGAACTGGCACTTTTAAGGAATATAAAAGTGGATAAGTCTCCGGGTCCAGACAGGATATTCCCTAGGACATTGAGGGAAGTTAGTGTGGAAATAGCAGGTGCTCTGACAGAAATATTTCAAATGTCATTAGAAACGGGGATGGTGCCAGAGGATTGGCGCATTGCTCATGTTGTTCCATTGTTTAGAAAGGGTTCTAAGAGTAAACCTAGCAATTATCGGCCTGCGAGTTTGACTTCAGTGGTGGGTAAATTGACGGAAAGTATTCTTAGAGATGGTATATATAATCATCTGGATAGACATGGTCTGTTTAGGAACAGGCAACATGGATCTGTGCATGGAAGGTCATGTTTGACAAATCTTATTAAATTTTTTGAACAGGTTACTAGGAAAGTTGACGAGGGTAAAGCGGTGGATGTTGTCTATATGGACTTCAGTAAGGCCTTTTACAAGGTTCCACACAGAAGGTTAGTTAGGAAGGTTCAATCGTTAGGTATTAATATCGAAGTAGTAAAATGGATTCAGCAGTGACTGAATGGGAGACGCCAGAAAGTGGTGGTGGATAACTGTGTGTCAGATTGGAGGACGGTGTCTAGTGGTGTTCCTCAGGTATCTGTACTGGGTCCAATGTTGTTTGTCATATTTATTAATGATCTGGATGATGGGGTGGTAAATTGGATGAGTAAGTATTCAGATGATACTAAGATAGGTGGAGTTGTGGATAGTGAAGTAGGTTTTCAAAGCTTGCAGAGAGATTTAGACCACTTAGAAGAGTGGGCTGAAAGATGGCAGATGGAATTTAATGCTGATAAATGTGAGGTGCTACATTTTGGTAGGACTAATCAAAATAGGGCATACATGGTAAATGGTAGGGCATTGAAGAATGCAGTAGAACAGAGGGATCTAGGAATAATGGTGCATAGTTCCCTGAAGGTGGAATCTCATGTGAATAGGGTGGTGAAGAAAGCTGGCCTTTATAAATCAGAGCATTGAGTATAGGAGTTGGGATGTAATGTTGAAATTGTATAAGGCATTGGTAAGGCCAAATTTGGAGTATTGTGTACAGTTCTGGTCACCGAATTATAGGAAAGATGTCAATAAAATTGAGAGAGTACAGAGAAGATTTACTAGAATGTTACCTGGGTTTCATCTCCTAAGTTACAGCGAAAGGTTGAACAAGTTGGGTCTTTATTCTTTGGAGCGTAGAAGGTTGAGAGGGGACTTGATCGAGGTATTTAAAATTATGAGGGGAATAGATAGAGTTGATATGGATAGGCTTTTTCCATTGAGAGTGGGGGAGATTCAAACAAGAGGACATGAGTTGAGAGTTAACGGGCAAAAGTTTAGGGGTAACATGAGGGGGAACTTCTTTACTCAGAGAGTGGTAGCTGTGTGGAACGAGCTTCCAGCAGAAGTGGTTGAGGCAGGTTCGATGTTGTCATTTAAAGTTAAGTTGGATAGGTATATGGACAGGAAAGGAATGGAGGGTTATGGGCTGAGAGCAGGTCAGTGGGACTAGGTGAGAGTAAGAGTTCGGCACGGACTAGAGGGGCCGAGATGGACTGTTTCCGTGCTGTAATTGTTATATGGAAAACTATCAACCCACCAGTGCAAGTTTGAGTTTACACCCTTATGCTAATAACAATAAAATAAACAATGTTAAAAGCCGATTTACTTCAGATTTTCGCATCTCCTGCATCCTGGACAGCCTGTCGCACAGTGACTGTATTCACAATAGATTGCCACGGTACCATAGTGGTTGGTGTGATGATATTACGGCTCAGGGTGTCAGAGTTCAGAGTTCAATTACGAAGTCCTCCGTAAGGAGTCTGTACATCCTCCCTGTGGCATGCATGTGTTCCTTTCCACTGTCCAAAGACGTACCGGTCAGTAGGTTAACTGATCATTGTAAATTGCCCTGTGGTTAAATAGGTGGGTTGCTGGGCAACGTGGCTCATTGGGCCAGAAGGGCCTGTTCCACTCTGTGTCTCTAAGTCAGAGGTCTCCAACCTTTTCTATGCCATGGAGCCCAATCAGTAACCCAGGGGTCCGGGGGGCCCAGGTTGGAAACCTCTGCTCTAAATAAAACATAAATAAATAACTTATTGACACTGAATTAGACTAATGCCTTCTGCCTGCACGTGGGCTACATCAGCGGTCCCCAACCACCGGGCCGCAAAGCATGTGCTACCGGGCCGCGAGGGAACGACATGAGTCAGCTGCACCTTTCCTCATTCCCTGTCACGCACTGTTGAACTCGAACATAGGGTTGTCAACTGTCCCGTATTAACCGGGACATCCCATATATTGGGCTAAATTGGTTTGTCCCCTATTTCCCCCGCTAAGATAAGAGCGTTCCTATGAAATCTTTCATGCTGAAATGGCGTAAAGTAAAGAAGCAATTACCATTAATTTATATGGGAAATATTTTTGAGCGTTCCCAGAAAATAGCCTACCAAATCATACCAAATGACACATAAAACCGAAAATAACAGTAACATATAGTGAAAGCAGGAATGATGTGATAAATACACAGCCTATGTAAAGTAGAAATACTGTATGTACAGTGTAGTCGAGAAGATGAAGGCAAAACGGATTGGTGGGAAAAAATTCGGCACGTACGTGCATGCGCACACAGGTGCCCGCGCAAGGCTTCATGGTCATGGTAGTCTTTCCGGGGGTAAAGTGTCCTGGGATTTGACTGCTACTTTTGTCCCTATTTGGAAGTGAGAAAGTTGGCAACCCTAACTGTAGAAGACATGTTGAGGTGAGTTTAACCCGATTTGAACACCACCCCCCCACCCCGGTCGGCCGGTCCGCAAGAATATTGTCAATATTAAACCAGTCTGCGGTGCAAAAAAGGTTGGGGACCCCTGGTCAAAATCATTCAATTCTCTGCAAATTCACATGCCTAAGAATGGTTTCAGTGCATTTAAGGCACCCACACTCTGTATAAAAAATTTTTCCCACACACATCCTTTGAACTTTTCCTCCTTCAACTTAAATATATGCCATTTAATATTAGACACATCAAACCTAGGAAAAAGATACTGGCTGCCTGCACTATCTATGCCTCTGTTAAATGTATAAATTTATGTTTGGTATCTCCTCAGCCTCTGCTTATCTTGGTCAAAACACACCAACATCATGGCCAAGAAAGCTCACCCATACCTCTACTTCCTCAGGGGGTTGAAGAAATTTGGCAAGTCCCGATCCACATTCAAAAGTTTGTACTGATGCTCTATAGAAATACCTTATCTGAATAAATAGAGGCACGACTACATAGGTGGGTGGATATCAGCGAGTTAGACCGGTGGGAAGAATTTTAAAAGCAGAGAGCTTTCTAGAGCGAACGTCAGTGGAGCGGGTGTTGGAGGAGAGGGAGTCAGAGTAGGAGGGCTTGGGCTCAATGGGGCCTCGGCGATAAAGGGTCGAGGTGAGGTATGTTACTTGTGAAGAATAGGAATAGGAAGTATGTGTGTGAGGCTAGTGTTCTGTACTGAGTGTCGGATATGGGACATCCGGGAGACTCCCAGCCTCCCGGATGGCCACATCTGTGCCAGGTGTGTCGAGCTGCAGCTCCTTAGGGACCGCGTTAGGGAACTGGAGATGCAGCTCGATGACCTTCGTCTGGTCAGAGAAAGTGAGGAGGTCAGAGAGAGGAGCTATAGGCAAGTAGTCACACCGGGGCCTCGAGAGACAGTTAAGTGGGTAACAGTCAGGAGAGGGAAGGGGAACGGTCAGGTACTAGAGACCCCTGTGGCTGTACCCCTTAACAATAAGTACTCCTGTTTGAGTACTGTTGGGGGGAGCGACCTACCTGGGGGAAGCAATAGTGGCCGTGCCTCTGGCACAGAGTCTGGCCCTGTGGCTCAGAAGGGTAGGGAAAGGAAGAGGAAGGCAGCAGTGACAGGGGACTCTATAGTTAGGGGGTCAGACAGGTGATCCTGTGGACGCAGGAAAGAAACACAGATGGTAGTTTGCCTCCCAGGTGTCAGGGTCCGGGATGTTTCTGACTGCACCCATGATAACCTGAAGTGGGAAGGTGAACAGCCAGAGGTTGTGGAACATATTGGTACCGGTGACATAGGTAGGAAAAGGGAAGTGATCCTGAAAACAGACTACAGGGAGTTAGGAAAGAAGTTAAGAAGCAGGACCTCAAAGGTAGTAATCTCAGGATTACTGCCTGTGCCACACAACAGTTGAGTACAGGAATAGATTGAGGTGGAGGATAAATGCGTGGCTGAGGGGTTGGAGCAGGAGGCAGGGATTCAGATTTCTGGATCATTGGGACCTCTTTTGGAGCAGGTGTGACCTGTACAAAAAGGATGGGTTGCACTTGAATCCCAGGGGGACCAATATCCTGGTGGGGAGATTTGCTAAGGCAATTGGGGAGAGTTTAAATTAGAATTGCTGGGGGGTGGGAACTGAACTGAAGAGACCGGGGAAGGGGCAATTGGCTCACCAATAGAGAAAGCTTGTAGGTAGTGTGAGAGAGAGGATAGGCAGGTGATAGAGAAAGGTCATGCTCAGACCGATGGTTTGAGGTGTGTCCATTTTAACACGAGAAGTGTTGTGAACAAAGCAGATGAGCTTAGAGCGTGGATCAGTACTTGAAGCTATGATGTTGTGGCCATTACAGAGACTTAGATGGCTCAGGGACAGGAATGGTTACTTCAAGTGCCAGGCTTTAGATGTTTCAGAAAGGACAGGGAGGGAGACAAAATAGGTGGGGGCATGGCACAATGAGATAATAATAAAGAGTCTTTAAAGTGAGATAATCGGTCATGGGAACATCTCAATGGTTGGGCAAGTGAATGAGGTTATCCTTTTTTATTCAAGAGCCTGACGGTTGACTGTTATTAACTATTCCTGAACCTGGTGGTGCGAGTCCTGAGACACCTGTACCTTCCCCTGTACCTTCAGCAGCGAGAAAAGAGCGTGCCCTGGGTGGCAGGGAACTCTGATGATGGAAAATTGAATGTTACCCCCAACTCCAGCATTCCTTTTCTTCCCGATGGGCTACCCTTTTGCAAGATTTAAACACCTATCTAAGTGTGTTGTAGTCAATATCTCTGAAATAAATCTACACTATTTGCTTTGTGTTTCTCCTGGACTGAGCCACAATAAAGGGCTTGAGTGTATAGTTTAATAATTTTTGTTGGGTCTTTGTTCATCCGCTGGTTTAGGAAGGTAGTTGAATTGGAGTTCAAAGATAACCAGAGCTATTAAGCAAATTACCACATCCTTTGGTAAATAAGACAGCCAAGCCCTATCAGATCGAATGTATCAGGTTACTGGAGAACTTATTTTTTATGGCTATTTAAAGATGTTGTCACAGATGACTCTGTCAGAACCACAATGAGCCTATTGTTCATGCAGTATTAAGGCAGTCGAAAGAACTGCATTATTGGAACTGAAATGGTTTATTATTGTCACTGGGCTGAGCTACAGTGAAAAACTAGTCTTGCACACATAGTTCATTACACAGTGCACTCAGACAGTACGAGGTAAGAGAATAGCTGAATAAAGTGTAACAGCTACAGAGGAAGTGCAGTAAGGTGCAAAATCGTAACCAGGTAAATTGTGAGGGGAAGAGTCAATGTCATTGTGCTAGGGAGCCATCCAATAGTCCTGTAACCGTGAGGTAGAAGCTGACTTGAATCTGCTGTACATGCTTTCAAACTTCAGTGTTTTCTGTCCAAAGCCAGAAAGGAGAAGTGAGGCTGTGAGAAGTATAGACAGATGACCATGGAGCAGAGTCAAATCACAAACAAGAGAGAATCTGCAGATGCTGGAAATCCAGAGCAGCACACAAAATGCTGGAGGAACTCGGCAGCATTGATGGAACGCTGAAACCCTTCAGGCAGGACAAGTTTCAGTGTGAAACGTCGACAGTACTTTTTTCCATAGATGCTGCCTGGCCTGCTGAATTCCTCTAGCATTTTGTGTGTGTTCCATGGAGGAGAGGCTAGGTTCTTTGATGCGCTCAGATGCGTCCACAACTCTACAATTTCTCATGGTCACAAGCAGAGCATTTGCCTTACCAAGCCATGATTTAGACACATAGAAAATATAGAACCATAGAAAACCTACAGCACAATACAGGCCCTTCTGCCCACAATGCTGTGCCAAACATGTCCTTAAATTACCTCAGGTTACCCATAGCCCTCTATTTTTCTAAGCTTCATGTACCTATCCAGGAATCTCTAAAAAGACCTTACTGTATCCGCCTTCACCATCTTCGCCGGCAGCCCATTCCACGAACACACCACCCTCTGTGTGAAAAACTTAGCTCTGACATCTCCTCTGTACCTACTTCCAAGCACCTTAAAAGTGTGTCCTCTCGTGTTAGCCATTTCAGCCCTGGGAAAAAGTCTCTGACTATCCACATGATCAATGCCTCTCATCATCTTATACACCTCTATCAGGTCACCTCTCATCCTCCGCCGCTCCAAGGAGAAAAGACCGAGTTCACTCAACCTATTCTCATAAGGCATGCTCCCCAATCCAGGCAACATCCTTGTAAATCTCCTCTGCACCCCTTCTATGGTTTCCACATCCTTCCAGTAGTGAGGCAACCAGAACTGAGCACAGTACTCCAACTGGGGTCTGACCAGAGTCCTATACTGCTGTAACATTACCTCTTGGCTCTCGACCTCAATCCTATGGTTGATGAAGGCCAATACACCGTATGCCTTCTTAACCACAGAGTCAACCAGCGCAGCTGCTTTGAGTGTCCTATGAACTCAGACTCCAAGATCCCTCTGATCCTCCACACTGCCAAGAGTCTTACCATTAATACTATATTCTACCATTATGAAGTACCTTCAATAACTCCAAAAGACTGAAGTTGGGTAAAATACTGAAAGGCTTTTATTCACTGTACAATACGACCTCCACGTTGAGTGTCTGCCCCCGGACTCGGGGGGGGGGGGGTGGGCAAGGTGGAATCACCTTTGTACAGGAATCTGTGGCAGGAGCCACAGGGGCAGTCAGCAGAGGGGCGTGTCCAGACAGTTAACCCAGTTTTACAACATATATATGGTTTACCACACATCATATTTGAGCTACCAAAATAAACCATTTCACATTTATCTGGGTTGAACTCCATTTGCCACTTCTCAGCCCAGTTTTGTATCCTGTCAATGTCCCACCGTAACCTCTGACAGCCCTTCACACTATCCACAACACCCCCAACATTGTGTCAGCAAATTTACTAACCCATCCTTCCACTTCCTCATCTAGGTTATGTATAAAAATCACAAAGAGAAGGGGTCCCAGAACAGATCCCTGAAGCATTATTTAATGCCATAGATTTATATTTACATTTGAACAGTTTGTTGTCTTCTGCATGCTGGTCAATCTTTCATTGATCCTATTATAGTTATTATTCTATAGATTTGCTGAGTATGTTTGCGAAGGCAATACCTATCCCTCAATGTCAGCAAGACAAAGGAATTGGTTGTTGACTTCAGAAGGAGTAGCAGACTGCACGACCCAATTTACATCGGTGGTGCGCAAGTGGAACAGGTCAAAAGCTTTAAGTTCCTCGGGTCAATATCACAAATAACCTGACTTGGTCCAACCAAGCAGAGTCCACTGCCAAGAAGGCCCACCAGCGCCTTTACTTCCTGAGAAAACTAAAGAAATCTGTCCTGTCCCCTAAAACTCTCATTAATTTTTATAGATGCACCGTAGAAAGCATTCTTCTAGGTTGCATCACAACCTGGTATGGAAGTTGTCCTGTCCAAGACCGAAAGAAGCTGCAGAAGATCGTGAACACGGCGCTGCACATCACACAAACCAATCTTCCGTCTGTGGACTCACTTTACACCGCACGCTGTCGGAGCAGTGCTGCCAGGATAATCAAAGACATGACCCACCCAGCCAACTCACTTTTCGTCCCTCTTCCCTCCGGGAGAAGGCTCAGGAGCTTGAAGACTCGTACGGCCAGATTTGGGAACAGCTTCTTTCCAACTGTGATAAGACTGCTGAACGGATCCTGACCCGGATCTGGGCCGTACCCTCCAAATATCCAGACCTGCCTCTCGGTTTTTTTGCACTAACCTTACTTTCCATTTTTCCATTTTTTATTTATGATTCATAATTTAAAATTTTAATATTTACTAATTTTTACTATTTTTAATATTTAATATTTGTAATCCAGGGAGCAGAAAGTGCAGAATCAAATATCGCTGCGATGATTGTACATTCTAGTATCAATTGTTTGGTGACAATAAAGTATAAAGTACGTGCAAAGGAAAGTGAAACTCAGGGTTGTATATGGTGACCCTTATGAATAACATGATAATAAAATTTATTTTGAACCTTGAATATAAAAAAGTTCACTCTCTGGGATTTATGTGAGAAAACTATGGTTTTTTCAACTTGCATTTCTTGAAGCACATGCAGATGATACAGCTCTGCAATACAGACAGATTTCCAGGAATACAGCCCTCTATAATGTGGGGGTCACCCGTATCCAATTTTTTAAAAAACGGAGATCATAGGGCCAACTGAGTCTATGCTAGCTTTCGAAGTAGTCCCACCTCCCAACGTTTCCATGCAACCTACGCTCTCCTATTTTCCAACCGACTTCACCTGATGCTACGCCCACACTACCTCTGTGGCCAAATAACCTATCAACGATATCAATCATCGGACAAAGTCAGCATGGATTTGTGAAAGGAAAATCATGTCTGACGAATCTCATAGAATTTTTTGAGGATGTAACTAGTAAAGTGGATAGGGGAGAACCAGTGGATGTGGTATATTTGGATTTTCAAAAGGCTTTTGACAAGGTCCCACACAGGAGATTAGTGTGCAAACTTAAAGCACACGGTATTGATGGGGGTAAGGTATTGATGTGGATAGAGAATTGCTTGGCAGACAGGAAGCAAAGAGTGGGAATAAACGGGACCTTTTCAGAATGGCAGGCAGTGATTACTGGGGTACCGCAAGCCTCAGTGCTGGGACCCCTGTTGTTTACAATATATATTAATGACTTAGACAAGGGAATTAAATGCAGCATCTCCAAGTTTGCGGATGACACGAAGCTGGGTGGCAGTGTTAGCTGTGAGGAGGATGCTAAGAGGATGCAGGGTGACTTGGATAGGTTGGGTGAGTGGGCAAATTCATGGCAGATGCAATTTAATGTGGATAAATGTGAGGTTATCCACTTTGGTGGCAAAAACAGGAAAACAGATTATTATCTGAATGGTGGCCGATTAGGAAAAGGGAAGGTTCAAGGAGACCTGGGTGTCATTGTACACCAGTCATTGAAAGTGGGCATGCAGGTACAGCAGGCGGTGAAAAAGGCGAATGGTATGCTGGCATTCATAGCAAGAGGATTCGAGTACAGGAGCAGGGAGGTATACTGCAGTTGTACAAGGCCTTGGTGAGACCACACCTGGAGTATTGTGTACAGTTTTGGTCCCCTAATCTGAGGAAAGACATTCTTGCCATAGAGGGAGTACAAAGAAGGTTCACCAGATTGATTCCTGGGATGGCAGGGCTTTCATATGATGAAAGACTGGATGAACTAGGCTTATACTCATTGGAATTTAGAAGATTGAGGGGGGGATCTTATTGAAACGTATAAAATCCTAAAGGGATTGGATAGGCTAGATGCAGGACCGAGATTAGGAAAAACTTCTTCACACAGAGAGTGGTGAATCTGTGGAATTCTCTGCCACAGGAAACAGTTGAGGCCAGTTCATTGGCTATATTTAAGAGGGAGTTAGATATGGCCCTTGTGGCTAAAGGGATCAGGGGGTATGGAGAGAAGGCAGGTACAGGGTTCTGAGTTGGATGATCAGCCATGATCGTACTGAATGGCGGTGCAGGCTCGAAGGGCCGAATGGCCTATTCCTGCACCTATTTTCTATGTTTCTATGTAATAAGAATGTCCTGGAAATACGGGAGCAAAGCGGAACTCCTGGAGGAAATCCACATGGGCACAGGAAAATATTCACGCACCACAACAAAAGTCAGGCTCAAAGCCACGTCAACGGAGATCTGCCAAACCAGGCTGTTGCCCTGTTCTGATCACTGAAACCAGAACACTCCAGGTTGCTATTTTCAGTGAAGGATAGAGGTAACAGAATTAAAAGGTTAGTGGGAAGTGCTAAGTAAATAATAAATATCAGGAACATGAGTTGTCAAGTCCTTCCAAGTGAGTCCATAAATTGTGGGAACAGTTCAGTGATTTGGGCAAGTGAAGTTGAGTGAAGTTGTCACCTTTGACTCAAGAGCCTGATAGCTGAGGGGTAATAGCTGTTCCTGAACATGGTGGTGTGGGTCCTGAAACTCCTGTACCTCCTCCCTGATGGCAGCAGTGAGAAGAAAGCATGTGAGGCTCCCTGACAATGAATGCTGCTTTCCTGCGACAGTGTTTCATGTAGATATGCTCAGTGGTGGGAAGGGCTTTACACATGATGAAATGGTTGTATCTGCTACTTTATGGAGGAATTTCTGTTCAAGAGCATTGTTGTTCCTGTAACAGGCTGTCCCCCGATCCAGTCAGACACATGCGGCAGCTGACTTACAGGACAAACCTCATCCGCCCAGTGTCACCGGTATTTGCAGAACTCAAAATACCGAGTCTGCTCCACCACTTCATCGTGGTTGACCCATTTCCCGCTCAGCCCCAATCTCCTGCCTGCTCCCCGTGTCCCACACCACCAGGTTCAGGGACAGTTATTACATCTCAACCATCAGGCTCTTCAACCAGAGGAGTTAACTTCACTCATCCCAACACTGAACCATTTCCACAACCTGTGGACTCACTTTCAAGGGCTTTACAACTTATCTTTATTGTTTGTTTATTTATTTTTCTATTTGCCCAGTGGTGTTTTGCACATTTGTTGTTTGTCCATCCTGTTGTGTATGGTATTTCATTGATTCTATTGTGTTTCTTTGTAATTACTGTGAATACCCACAAGAAAACGAATCTCAGGGCTGTATATGGTGATATTTATATATCTTGACTATGAATTTACTTTGAACTTTGATTTGAAGTAAAAACATTTTGCATACATTCAGCGGGGCAGGCAGTGTCTTGCTCAAGGACACAAAACGCTGCCTCCGCTGGGGCTCGAACTCACAACCTTCAGGTCACTAGTCCAATGCCTTAACCACTTGGCCACGTGCCCACTTACTTTGAACTTAATTCCCACGTAAGACACAGAAGATGCCACAAGTCATAGTTTTATTTAGAAATACACAGATATCCCACCCTGCAAAAACTCATGTCAGGGAGGTAGTACCATCATTTTGTGGGAGACTCCCAGAACTTCCGGGGGAGGTGGGATGTTTGCAATAGAGTAGCTCCTTAGCAGCTAGCCAGCTAGTTTAAATAACGTCAGCTATACTAATGAACGAATGACATCTGTTAAACTCACCTCAACATGTCTTTTACAGTCTTAACCCACCATGGGCAATAGAAAAGTCACTGTTGCAAACAGTGCAGCGAGCAACACTGTCATTATTTTTTACCCCTTGGGCAGGGGTACACTTAAGTGTAGTCCGGGGTGACGTACATTTTATATTTTCTTTTTCTGGAAGACTCTGCCATGGCACACTCTCTCGCACTCTCTCTTTCGCCGCACTCTCTCTCTCTCAGTCACTCTAAAAAAAAAATCGATTTCAGAATCAGAATCCTTTATTATCGCCAAGTATGTGGACAGGTACAGGGAATTTGATGCCGGGATATTGTATATAATTTGCGGGCATCAGGGAGCCACTATCAATATGCGGGAGACCCCCGGAACCTCCAGGAGAGGTGGGATGTCTGGATAGTGTGGAACAGGGCCTTCTGGCCCAACGAGCCGCACCACACAGCAACCCATCTATTTAACCCAAGCCTAATCACAGGAAACTTTACAATGACAACCACAGTCTTTGGACTGTGGGTGAACACTGGAGCACCTGGAGGAAACCTATGTGGTCATGGGGAGAACGTACAAGTTTTCTTATAAAGGAGCCTGGAAATGAACGCTGAATTCCGACGCCCGAGCTATAGTGGCATCACGCAAACAGCTACACTACCGTGGTTCCCAGTTCTCTTAAGTAATCAATACTGAGTAGGATAGGAGATCGCAGAAATCTTGTTAGTAAGGAAATTAAGTAAAAATTCATTTTGAATGCATGTGTATTTGCTCCTGTGACCTTATACTTATCAATTTGGGAGCCAGGTGTATATATTTTGCAAAATAAAGCACCAGCTCTGATGTACTAAGACTGGCTCAAGTTGGAGATCTCCTTACTCTCACATATTGTCCAGCGTTGATCATTAGTTACAATCTATCCATACCATACCGAAGTTACACTCAAGATTTGAGTCGAAATTTAAATGCCCAATAATTCCCAAACCTTTTGAGCATTTTATTCTATTAGTCTGGGAAAAAGTCCAAGTCAGCAGGGTGAAAGGGGAATGTTCTAACTGAATGTCTTTCTCCCTCAGGGAAAGTGAGTCAGAATTCCAGATGAATTCACACATCTGTTGCATGAACTATCACAAAACACCATTCACAAGCACTCCAGGCAACGCTCCACCGCAGTGCTTGTTAGAATGGTGCATTTCTTGCTTTCCATTCCATGTAGTATTCCAGTTCCACCCCCCCCCAACCCCCAAGTCAGCCTTGGACACAAATAAATCCATTAGATTGCCAATCTGTTCTGCTCCTTCTGAAGGCACCAGTGACTCACACATGCAAACGCTGCTCGCACTGAGCCTTTGTCATGTTAGTTAAAGTGGATGAGCCCAAATTTAAATCTGAATCAGAATCTTACTTTATACTTTATTGTCGCCAAACAATTGATACTAGAACGTACAATCATCACAGCGATATTTGATTCTGCACTTCCCGCTCCCTGGGTTACAAATATTAAATATTAAAAATAGTAAAAATTAGTAAATAGTAAAAATTTAAATTATAAATCATAAATAGAAAACAGAAAAATGGAAAGTAAGGTAGTGCAAAAAAACCGAGAGGCAGGTCCGGATAGTTGGAGGGTACAGCCCAGATCCGGGTCAGAATCTGGTCCAATATCACTGGCATATATCATGAAATTTATTGTTTTGTGGCAGCGGTACATTGCAAATACATAATAAAAATTATAAATTACAGGAAGTATATATTAAAAAATAAATAGGTAGTACAAAAAAAGAGAGGAGCAAAGATAGTGAAGTGTCCGTTGTCCATTCAAAAATCTGATGGCAAAGAGGAAGAACCTGCTTCTGAAACATTGAGTGGGAAGGATGGGGCAACCGTGGCTGACAAGGGAAGACATAGACAGAATAGAAGCAAAAGAAAGGCCACATAATATAGCAAAAATCACTGCAGAGGTAGAGGATTGGGAAGCTTATAAACACCAACAGAAGACAACTAAAAAGCCATAAAGAGAGAAAAGAGCTGTTTCCGTGCTGTAATTGTTATATGGTTATAAAGGAAAGCTAACCAATAATATAAAAGAGGATATAATAAGGTTCTTCAGATATAATGAGTAAAAGAGAGACGAGAATGGATATGGGACCATTGGAAAATGCCTTTGGAGAGGTAGCAATGGGGGACATAGAAATGGTGGGCAAACTGATTTGCAGCAATCTCCATTGTGGAAGACACCAGCAGAAAATCCAGAAATGCGAGAGTTTCAGGGGGCAGAAATGAGTAGCATTGCTATTACTTAAGAGAAGGTGTTTGGGAAGCTGCAAGTCTGAAGGTAGATAGGTTACTTGCAAATATCACTCCACTCTTTAAGGAAGGGAGGCAGAAGAAAGGAAATTACAGGATTGATTAAGTAATTCAAGGTTCAACTTATTATCGAAGAATGTATGCAGAATACAGCTCTGAGTTTTGTCTTCTCCAGATTGTCATAAAGTACAGAAAACCATAGAAGTAGTAGAAAGAAAGAGATTAATCCCCCCCAACACACAAAAGAAAAAGAAACAAAAACTCTTCAACCCCTCCCTCCCTCACACAAAAACTAACAGATCATCCACATGAAGAAACAGCAAGAACATCAAACCCCAAACCCCAGTCTGCCAAACAGCAATAAGAGAAATTGGGCGAGGACATGAAAAAACATAAAACTGAAAGAGGTCAATTACTAAATCTCAGAATTTCAATAACAACATCTTCGAGAGCATCAGGACCCAGCTGTCCCTCTGTATCGAACCAGCAATACAATGATAGCAATAGTTTCGAAAGCAGCCTAGATAGAGTGGATGTTTCCTACAGCAGGAGAGCCAAGGACCAGTGGGCACAGCCTCAGAATTTACAGTCGTCCATTTAAAACAGAGATGAGGAACAATTTCTTTGACCACAAGGAAGTAAAGCCAAACCACTGGGTATACTTAAGCTGGAGGTTGATGGGTTTTTGGTTACTGTATTCAGGATTACAGAGAGAAGGCAGGAGAATGGAGTTGAGAGAGATAATCAATCAGTCATGATGAAATGGTGGATCAGACTCATGGGCTGAATGGCCTATTCTGCTCCGATATCTTATGATCAATTTACAATGACTAATTTACCTACTGACCAGTACATTTTTGGACTGTGGGAGGTACTGGAGCACCTACAGGAAACCCACACGGTCATGAGGAGAATATACAAACTCCTTGCACAGAACACCAGAATTGAACTTTAAACTCCAGCGCTCCAAGCTGTAACAGCATCATCCCAATCGCTACACTACTGTGGCGCCCCTTTCGAATCATCAGAATGCAACATGTGCTTCAATAATAAGCAATTTAAAACTTTCATAAGTTGAAGACTATTGGATCCATGGATGAATAAAATTTGTTACCATTTCTTAGTTGACTACCTAATCACCTTCACTTGCTGGAAACCGATATAACTGTTCAGAATGATGCAGAGCAAAAACAATCTCTAGTAAAGGGGTCATCTGCTTCAGATGGAGAAGAAATTTATTCCCTGAGAGCCATAAGTCATTGTAATTGCACCAGAGGGAGCAATGAATCCTGATTCATCAAAATATTGAAGATGGGAGACACAGTGATTTTTGGACTACAGGAGAGTCAAGGTTGCAGGGAACAGAATGGAAAATAAAGTCATGGTTAACAATCAGATCAGTAAGAGCTTAATAAATTTAGCAGTCCTTTATCACATAGTTCTACTACCAGAGTGCCAAAAACCAAGGATGATGCTAATGAAAACAATGATTGAAAATTATGGAAAACATCAAATACGTTTTAGCAAAAATATTCTCGTTTTAGCCTGCTACAACTGAGAACCACAACTGCAGCTACGATGTTTACAGTCAGTAACTAAGTTCTAATGCAATGGAACAATCTATCACTGCACAAAACTGATGGAAATAGACTGGACTGCGGCTGGCACACAGCTCCTTTTAGAAGCTGCCAGCGAAAAAGGGGTTGAAGTGCCGGTCTGATGGTGCATTAAAAAAAACAAGGTGTTTACTTCCAATACCAACTTGCTGGCAATCATACAGTCTCTGGTAAATAACATTCACAATCTCAGAGCAAGAGCCCTGTATCAGAAGGACATCAGGTATGTGAACGTCCTTTGTTTTATGGAGTCTTGGTTAACTCTTTCCATGCCAGACACAGCAATTCGAATAATGGGTTCACAATTCACCGTCAGGATAGGTCAGTCAAGTTTCTCAAAAGCAGAGGTGGAGGTGTATGCCTCATGATCAATTCCTTGCGGTGTACTATTATGTTGGTGATGTCCCAATATTGCTTACCAGACCTGGAATACTTCAGAATTAAGTGCCGGCCATTCTACCAGCAATCTTTTTGGAAGCGGCGTACGTTCCAGGATAATATCAAACTGAGCAATGTAATCAACAGGCATGAGACAACACATTCTGACAGCTTCCCCATAGATTTGGGGATTTTAACCAGGCCAGCCTGATAAAGTCACTAAATAATTATTGCCAAGAAATCACCTGCAGTACCAGAGGAAATAACACACTGAACCACTGTTACACTAAGTTCAAGAGTGCCTACCGTGTTATCCCACACCTACACTTTGGAAAGTCTGATCACCTGTCTGATCTCCTGAGTATAGGCAGAGACTGAAGACTGCAGCACCAGTAGTGAGGACCAAGAAGGTATGGACAAGGGAAGCACAGGAGCGTCTGCGGGTCTGCTTTGAATCGGTGGACTGGACCGCATGCAGGGATTCATCTTCAAGCCTGGATGACTACGCCACAGTTGTTACCGACTTCATTAAAACCTGTGTGGATGAGTGTGTGCCTACGAAAACTTGCTTTACATTCCCAAACCAAAAGCCGTAGATGAACCAGGAGGTTCGTAGTCTGCTGAGAGCTAGATCTCTGGCATTTAAGTCTAGTGATCCAGGTTTACGCAAGAAAATCAGGTATGATTTGCTGACGGGTATTTCAAGAACGAAGAAACAATTGCAGGGAAGGTTGGGGGCAACATCAGATGCACGTCAACTCTGGCTGGGTTTGCAGGCCAGCACCTCCTACAAAGCAAAACTCAGCATCATGAATGGCAGTGATGCTTCACTACCAGACCAGCTCAACGTCTTCTATGCTTGCTTTGAAAGGGAGAATGAAGCTACAGCTGTGAGAATCCCTGCAGCATCCGACGACCCTGTGATCTCTGTCTTGGAGGCTGACGTCAGGCTGTTTTTCAAGAAGGTGAACCCTTGCAAGACAGCAGGCCCGATGGAGTATCTGGTACAGCTCTGAAATACAGTGTTACAGTCAGAAGTTCCCACCTACTTCAAAAGGGCCACAATTATACCAGTGCCGAAGAAGAGCAGCCTCAATGACTGTCGCCCAGTAGCACTCACATCTACGGTGATGAAATGCTTCAAGAGGTTGGTTATGACCAGACTGAACTCCTGCCTCAGCAAGGACCTGGACTCACTGCAACTTGCCTACTGCCACAATAGGTCTACAGCATACCAATGTCAGGATGCTGTTCACTGACTACATCTCAACATTTAACACCATTACTCCAAAGACCCTGACTGAAAAGCTACAGAACCAACACCCCTGTACCTCCCTCTGCAACTCTATCCTCAACTTCCTAACAGGAAGACCGCAATCCACGTGGGTTGCAAATAACATCTCCACCTTGTTGACAATTAACACTGGAGCTCCACAGGGGTGTGTGCTTAGCCCACTGCTCTACCCTCTCCACAAATGTGATTGTGTGGCTAGGCATAGCTCAAACAGCACCTATAAACTTGCTAATGACACAACCATTGTTGGCAGATTTCAGATGGTGACAAAAGAGCATACAGGAGCGAGATATACCAGCCAGTGGAGTGGTGTCACAGCAACAACCTGGCACTCAAGGTCAGTAAGACCAAAGAGCTGATTGTGGACTTCAGGAAGGGTAAGATGAGGGAACACATACCAATCCTTATAGAGGGATCAGAAGTGGAGAGAGTGAGCAGTTTCAAGTTCCTGGGTGTCATTATCTCAGAGGACTTAACCAGGACGCAACATATTGATGCAGCCACAAAGAAGGCAAGACAGTGGCATTAGGAGTTCGAAGAGATTTGCCTTGTCACCTAAAACACTGGAAAATTTCCACAAATGTACCGCGGAGAGCATTCTGATAGGCTGCATCGCTGTCTGGTAGGGGAGGCTAAGGTATAGATCAAAATAAGTTGCAGAAACTTGTAAAATTATCCAGCTCCATCATCGGTGCCAGCTTCTGTAATATCCAAGACATTTTCAAGGAGCGGTACCCAAGGAAAGCGATGTCTATCATTAAGGATCCCCCACCACCCAGGACATGCCCTCTTCACACTGCTACCATCGGTAAGGAGGTACACACTCAGCGATTCAGGAACAGCTTCTTCCTCTCTGCCATCCAATTCCTAAATGTACATTGAACCCCCGAACACTACCTCAATACTTCTTTTATTTCTGTTATTTTGTATTACCTATTTTAACTTAACTATTTAATAGACATATATATATATATATATATATATATATCTATCTATTTATCATGTTTTTCATTGTACTGCTGCCGTAACGTTAACAAATTTCATGACATATACCCGTGATATTAAGCCTGATTCTGACTTTGAGATGTCACACCCTCCAGTTTCAAACACTGAGTGACCAGTCGCTCTGTTAATAATAATAACAGCTGAGTTCTTAGAGCGTTTTCTATACATTGTAGTTCAAAGTGCTTTACAATGGGATAAAATGCAAACGTGAAAATAAAAGGCAAAAAGATGTTAGTTAAAAGAAAGGTTAAAGAACCAGGTTTTGAGCTAGTGATCAAAGATGTCACCCAAGTCTGCATCCCTTATAGTCTTAGATATTGAGCTCCACGGTTAGGAGTGTAGTTCAGAAAAGATGACCTGGCAATTATCTTTTGCGGGAGATTGATTAAATTTAAGAGACCGGAGAGCTCAGGCAGGATTGTAAAACAATAATGATTCTGTGATGTACTCCAGTCCCAGACCATTGAGAGCTTTAAAAACAAGAAAGAAAAATAAATTGGTTGTAGGAGAAATTGGTGAGGTTGCACCCAGATTATTGCGTACAGTTTTCACTATCGTTACAGGAAAGATGTTCTTAAGCTAGAAAGAATGTAATGCTGATTTTCAAGAATGGTACCAGAAAATCTGATAATAGAGACAGCTTAGGCAGGCTTGGACTTTATTCCTTGGAGAGTAGAAGACACAGGGGTGACTTCATAGAAGTGTATAAAATCAAGAGGACCAAAATTAGGGTGAATACATACAGTCTTTTTATCATGGAAAGAAAATCAAAAAATAGAGGGCATAGGTTGAAGTGAGAGGGGAAAGATTTGAAGGGGACCCAAGCGGCAACATCTTCACAGACATGATGGAGCAGATATGGACTGTGCAGCCAAAGGAAGTGTTTGAGGCAAGTACAATATCAATATTTAGACAAATATATGGATTAGATGAAAGATTAGGATTAGGGTTAGGGTTAGGGTTAGGGTTGTCACACGTACATCAAAATATGCAGTGAAATGCATCATTTGTATCAATGCAGCTTACAAGTGTCACCACACTTCCAGTGCCAACCAAACATGCCTCCAGCCCACCAACCACAACTACATGTACAGTATTTGGAATGTGGGAGGAAACCCAAGCAGTCACTGGGAGAATGGTCACAGGATTCCACCCGTCTCTTAGAACCCCTACCATCAGGCAGGAGGTTCTGTAGCACTAGGATAAGGACTGTCAGGAAGGAAACAACTTCTTTCCCTGCCACCACCCAGGCCAAATCACACATGAAGCACCAGTACCGTTATACCGTTTACGTTTTAACATGTGTTGTAAATGGACCTTATGCTGAATGTCAATCTTCAGGAATATTTTTTATTAATGGTCAATTTAATTGTAGTGATATTACTTTATGGTTGTGTGTTAGTACGTGTCTGGTGCTGTGCACCTTGGTCTGAGAACACATACACACACACACGGACCTACACACAGACATATATACACACACAAACACACACAGACCTACATACACACATACGTATAAAAATTATTCACCCCCTCCAGTCCACCCTGGAAGTTTTCATGTCTTATTGTTTTACAACATTGAATCATAGTAGATTTAATTTGGCTTTTTTGACACTGAAAAAGATCCTTTCGTGTCAAAGTAAAAACAGATCTCTACAAAGTGATCCAAATTAATTACAAATAAAAAACACAAAATAATTGATTGGATAAGTATTCACCCCCTTCAAGTCAGTATTTACTAGATGCACCTTTGGCCTTGAATCTGTGTGGATAGGTCTCTATCAGCTTTGCACGTCTGGACACTGCAATTTTCCCCCATTCTTCTTTACAAAATTGCTCAAGTTCTGTTAGATTGCATGGGGATCGTGAGTGAACAGCTCTTTTCAAGTCCAGCCACAAATTCTCAATTGGATTGAGGTCTGGACTCTGATTTGACACTCCAGAACATTAACTAAGTTGTTTTTAAGCCATTTCTGTGTAGCTTTGGCTTTATGCTTGGGGTCATTGTCTTACTACAAAACAAATCTTCTCCCAAGTCGCAGTTCTCTTGCAAACTGTATCAGGTTTTCCTCCAGGATTCCCCTGTATTTTGCTGCATTCATTTTATCTTCTACCTTCACAAGCCTTGCAGATCCTGCTGCAGTAAAGCATCAGCATAATGTAGCCATCAATATGCTTCACAGTAGGGATGGTGTGCTTTTGATGATGTGTGGTGTTTGCCTAACGCCAAACACAGCATTTAGTCTGATGGCCAAAAAGCTCAATTTTGGTTTCATCACACTATAGAACCTTCTTCCAGCTGACTTCAGAAGTCTCCCACATGCCTTCTGGCAAACTCTAGTCAAGACTTCATGTGAGTTTTTTTTTGAACAGTGGCTTTCTCTTTTCCACTCTCTGATAAAGCTGCGACTGGTGAAGCACCCAGGCAACAGTTGTTAAATGCATAGTCTCTTCTATTTTAGCCATTGAAGCTTGTAACTCCTCCAGAGTTGTCATCGGTCTCTTGGTGGCCTCCCTCACTAGTTCCCTTCTTGCACAGTCACTCAGTTTTTCAGAATGGCCTGCTCTAAGCAGATTTACAGCTGTGCCATATTCTTTCCATTTCTTGATTGACTTAACTGTACTCCAAGGGAAATTCAGTAATGGAAATTTTCTTGTATCCATCTCCTGACTTGTGCTTTTCAATAACCTTTTTGCAAGTTGCTTTTAGCTTCCTGGTGTAGTTTTTGTCAGGATAATGACTAACCAGCAGTTGGACCTTCCAGATACAGGTGTATTTTTACTACAGTCAATTGAAACACCTTAACTGCACACAGGTCTCCAAAAACAGATCTCCATTTAACTAATTATGTGACTTCTAAAACCAATTGGCTGGATCAGTGATGATTTGGTGTGTCATATTAAAGGGGCTGGATACTTATGCAATTATTTTGTGTTTTATATTTGTAATTAGATCACTTTGCACAGATCTGTTTTCACTTTTACACAAGTCTTTCTGTATACACACACATATACATATAAATGCACACACATATTATATACACACAAACACATTATTAAATTAAATCAGCAATGCAAAAAGAGAGCAGAAAAAGAAAATAAAGATGAGGAAGTCTATATGGAGTCCAACCCCAAACTTCCATTTGCTAGCACGGTAAAGTGAATGTGACTGTGCTAACCATTAATTATTTCAGTATGTTCAAGATGAATAGGAAAGATTGAGAGGGGTTGGGGTGGGTTCATGTTCTGCATGTTATTTGTTTATTTGGTCATTGTTCTCATGATTTGTTCTTCCCCTCCCCCCCACATATTGGGTGTTTGATGGTCTTTGTTGTGTAGGTTTTTTAAATGGGCTCCATTATGTTTCTTTGTTTTATGCCTGTCTGCAAGATGACAAATCTCAAAATTGTATGCAGTATACAATAAATTTATTATCAAAGGATCCTGCTGAAGGGTCTCGGTCCAAAACATCGACTGTACTCTTTTCACAGAAGCTGCCTGGCCTGCTGAGTTCCTCCAGCATTTTGTGTGTGTTGCTTGGATTTCCAACATCTGCAGATTTTCTTTTGTTTATAAAGGTCATTTGGGCAATTTGGTACGGTAAGCGTAATAAGGTTTTCTACAAGAGGACAAAACAGTACTGATTCAAGACTGACACAGGAAACTAGTTCTTTGCTCAAAAGGATGCAACTTCTCTGCTGGATTCTCATTTCTTGCCAGCTCTTGCCTCATCCTTTCCTCTGTCCCCTTTATGCCTTGAATCCTGAGGCAGAGTTTTGACCCGAAAATATTGACTACTCCTTTACCTCTGTAGATGTACACTGACCTGCTGAATTCCCCAGAGACAGAGTGAATGTAAAATCATTATGAATATTCTAAGTCCAAAGTATATTTTTAATCAGAGTATGTGTACCACAGAAAAGCTTGATATTCATCTTCTTGCAGGCACCCACAAAACAAAGGAGCATAACAGAAACCACGAAAAACCAAAGCCCAACAAACATCCAATGTGCAAAAGAGGACAAATCGTGCAAAAATGAGTACAGTATATTGCAAGCACCACCAAGGCAAAGACTGATCGATTGTTGAACTTTGAGGGAGTTTAAATTATGAGGACCAAGCTGGACAACAGAGTTGAGATTATGGAGACCGGGCTGGACAATAGAGTTGAGATTATGGAGACCGGGCTGGACAATAGAGTTGAGATTATGGAGACCGGGCTGGACAATAGAGTTGAGATTATGGAGACCGGGCTGGACAACAGAGTTGAGATTATGGAGACCGGGCTGGACAATAGAGTTGAGATTATGGAGACCAGGCTGGGCAATAGAGTTGAGACCAACAATTAGATACATCCTGATCCTATTGAAGGGTGGTACAGATTTTTAAAAAATTATTTATTCATTTACAGGATGTGGGTGTGGCCAGCTAAACCAGCATTTATTGCCCGTCCCTAGTTGCCCCTGAGAAGGTGGTGATGAGCTGCCTTATTGAACCGCTGCAGTCCCTGAGGTGTAGGTACACCCACAGTGCTGTTAGGGAGGGAATTCCATGATTTTGATCCAGCGACAGTGAAGGGACAGCGATATGTTTCCAAGTCAGGACGGTGAGTGACTTGGAGGGGATTTCCAAGTGGTGGTGTTCTCAGGTATCTGCTGTTCTCATCCTTCTGGATGGTTGTGGTCGGGGAGCTGGAAGGTGCTGCCTTAAAAACTTTGGTGTGTTGTTGCAGTGCATCTTGTAGATAGTACACACTGCTGCAACTGTTTGTTGATGGTGGAGGGATTGGATGCTTGTGGAAGGGATACCAATCAAGTAGGCTGTCTTGTACTGGATGGTGTCAAGCTGCTTGAGTGTTGATGGAGCAGCACTCATCCAAGCGAGCGGTGAGTATTCCATCACACTCCTGACCTGAGCCTTGTTGATGGTGGACAGGCTATGAGGGGTCATATGTCCTATTCCTGCTTTTCATAGCTGTCACATTCACTGCTCCTCAACAAAGACAGTTTACAATAATCAGGAAAGGCTGCACAGCCCCATCTGTCCAAACCCCCTAACCCATCCCTCCTTCACCCAATTCCTCTCCCCTCCCCTCCCCCACCTGCAGGGCAGACGTGATGGGTCAAATGGCCTGGTCCTGGTCCTGTATCTTATGGTCTTATTCCATCTGCCTGTCACCTTAACCCACACATGCAACCCAGTCACTCCTTCACCCACTCACTCAACCCTCTCATTCCTTCACCGCCTTCCTTCCTGATCAGATTCTAGGCAGGGGTGAGTCAGTTAAAAAGTAGTGCTCACAGGCTTTGGGCTTTTTCCAGCAGCCTTATCGAATCAACAGAGGAAGCTCGACTCAGACAGTGGCGAGTGATTTAAAAAGCAGCATTTGCAGGATTTCAGCCTTTTCCAGCAGCCTAATCGAATTGACAGAGGAGGCTGCACACAGATTTAATAATGGAAGTGAGGGATATGGAGGTGTGGGTCAAAAGGACCAGGTAGAATAACGGTACAGCACAGGCTAGATGAGTTGAAGGGCATGGTTCGGTGCTGTAGTGTTCTAAAATTCTGTAAATGTGTCACTACACAAGATTGTTTATAGATTGCCTTTGGCCTTGATGGAATTATTTATGGCTTCTCCAATACAAGATACCAACAAGGAGTTGTTCTAACTATATCCTGTTTAACATTCACACAGGATTCCATGGACTGTATTTAGTCTAGGACAGTTTAACAGGTTACATAACTCATCTTTTCACATGTTTAAACACAGGTTTATTTTTCAAAAGCATCCAGTTTAACTCTCGAACCATACAGGTCCCATCAGTGTGGAAATTTAAACTTGGAGACACATTGGACTATAGATCAAAGTTCAAAGTAAATTGATTACCAAAGTACAAATATGTCACCACACGCTATCCTGAGGTTTATTTTCTTGCAGGCATTCACAGCAAAAAAATTAAGCTACTGGCGACAAAGCCAACCTGTTGTTCTATCCAAGGGCATGAGCTTAATGAAGGTGATTTCTCACCCAGAAGCAAATTCTAGATATTCTTTGATGTGTATTTTATGACAAATCACTCAAACTGATGCCTCCTGCTTAAAAGCACAAACATAATGGATTTTCTTTGAAAGATGTGACAAAACATCTTGTCATCCATCAGTTATACTGTCTCTCATGCTCCTTCTTGTCACATTTTATTTTAATTAGCACTGCCTTAGTCACTACAGTCAACTTTGGTGATAATGTATTCATTTACAAGAGTCAGACCACAGCAAACCTCCTCCACAAAGCACCTGCTTTGGGAGCTATACAAATGAACGAGCAACCGGGTGAGCTTTAAACCTCATTCAAACATCCAAAGTACACTCATCACCAAAGTACAACCTTGAGAATCATTTTCCCACAAACAGCCACGAAACAAAGAAACCATGAAACCCATTCAAAGGAAAACATCAAATCCCCAAAGCACAAAAAAAACAAATGACACAATTGCAAAAAAAACACAGAATATAAAACATCAAACCACAAGTCAACAAACAGTTCAGGAGAGTCCAGCCTCAGCTCAGCTCCGTTCAGGCTAGCGCTATGTTGTTCATTGAACATTGCACACAAAGAAACAACCAGAAACTGCATGATGAGCAGGTGCTCCCGGAGAAGACGACAGCTTAATACAAGTAGATTTGTGTAATGTGAGTGAGATTGCAATAATGGTCAGTGCTTGGCACTCCCAGCAAGGAAAGGGTTAACAGTGTCAGGTTCCCCTTGGTAAGGGTAATGGTGCTGGGCTGTCAATGCCAGGAAGGGGTTAACTGTGCCAGCCGCTGTCTGCGTGGAGTTAACACATTTTTTCCCTGTGACCGTCCCAGTTTCCTTTGGCAGCTCTGGTTTCTCTCCATATCTCGACAAGTAAGTTCATGGGATACCAGAAAGTACCCCATCAAGAAGGCAAAAAGCAAATGAATCAAAAGGAAATCGGCTGGTCTGTAAGAGAGAGCAGATTGCACAGAGGGATGGATTGATAGAAAGGGAGGGAAATGGACTGATGGGATTGTTATGCTAAAATGGACCCAGTGGGGTGAATGGCCTCCTTCCAGGCCATAACAGGTACGGATGGCCCTCCCAGACAACAACCAGTTAACAACGCTGGCCTCACTATGTCACAATTTGATTTTATTTCACTTAGAGCGGGGTCCCCAACCTTTTTTGCACTGTGGACTGGTTCAATATTGACGATATTCTTGCGGACTAGCCGATGGCCGGTGGGGGGCGGTGTTCAACAGTGCGTGACAGGGAACGAGGAAAGATGCAGCTGACTCATATCATTTCCTCGCAGCCCAGTGGTTAGGAACCACTGACTTAGAGAACCAACACAGAACAGGCCCTTCCAGCTCAACAAACTGCACCCTCCAGTAATCATCCTAGCCTAATCACAGGGTAATTTACAACCACCATTTAACCTACTAACTGTACACCTTTGGACTGTGGGAGGAAACTGGAGCACCTGGAGGAAACCCACATGGCTCAGGGAGAACGTACAAACAGTGTAGGATTTGCACACTGAACTCTGACGCCCCCCCAGCTGTAATAGCATCACACTGACCCCCTCATTACCACAATGCCCCAATAAGCTGCACTCTAACAGGCCAAACTTTGTCCATTAGAGTGCAGCTTAGAAACGGAGAAACCCTACAGCACAATGCAGGCTCTTCTGCCCATCCTGAATTTACTTTAGAAATTAGAAACAGAAACGTAGAAAATAGGTGCAGGAGTAGGCTATTCGGCCCTTCAAGCCTGCACCGCCATTCAGTATGATCATGGCTGATCATCCAACTCAGAACCTTATACCTGCCTTCTCTCCATACCCCCTGATCCCTTTAGCCACAAGGGCTATATCTAACTCCCTCTTAAACATAACCAATGAACTGGCCTCAACTGTTT
Source organism: Mobula birostris (assembly GCF_030028105.1). Lineage (NCBI taxonomy): Eukaryota > Metazoa > Chordata > Chondrichthyes > Myliobatiformes > Myliobatidae > Mobula > Mobula birostris. The sequence continues at coordinate 252,026,308 of NC_092370.1, read as the reverse complement.
CCTGTGGCAGAGAATTCCACAGATTCACCAATCTCAGTGTGAAGAAGTTTTCTCTCATCTCGGTTCTAAAACGCTTCCCCTTTATCCGTAAACTGTGACCCCTCGTTCTGGACTTCCCCAACATCGGGAACAATCTTCCTACATCTAGCCTGTCCAATTCCTTTAGAATTTTATACGTTTCAATAAGATCTCCCCTCAATCTTCTAAATTCCAGAGAGCATAAGCCTAGCCGATCCAGTCTTTCATCATATGAAAGTCCTGCCATCCCAGGAATCACCTTGGGTTACCCTGAGCCCTCTGTTTTTCTAAGCTCCATGTAATAGTCGTAAGAAGTTCATTGGGACAACTCATCATCTCAAAGGTGCTGTATAAATGCAGCTTGTTGTTGCTAATTAATTTCAAGCAGAAACTGCTGGAGATACCCAAGCTGTCAGTTTTCCTGGATGAGGAAAGCAGAATGGAAGATCTTCAAACTAAAGCATTAACAGGACAGCAAAGTGGAGCAGCAGGTAGAGCTTGTTGTCTCACAGCTCCAGACACCTACCTCTGCGCTCAGGCCTGACCTCAGGTGCTGTCTGCTGGAGTTTGCACACTCTCCCTGTGACTGTGTGGGTCTCCCCTGCGTGCTCCTGTACCCTCCCACATTCCAGAAACTTGTGGGTTGGTGAGTTACTCTAAATGGCTACTGGAAATTGCCCCCAGTGTGCAGGTGAGTGTTGGAGATAACGGGAATGTGGAGACTTATTGATTGCTGGTGCCAAAAATGATACTGATGATTACTCCTTCAATCGCACACCCTCAAACATTAGCAGAAAGCCTGAACTCAGCTTGTGGAGTCCTGTATGACCTCAAAACTTCTGCTCCCCATTCTGTGGATTCCCTATCTGCTCAATTCACTTCATGTCAACCACAGGATAAACATACAGAACCGGGTTTTCAAAGCAGTTAGGGTGTCAGTAAACCTTTCCACCTCTTGGCAATGAACTTTACAGTAGTCATCTCAGCTTTGCTGACTCTGTCACAAATTTCTGGCTTTACTTTCAACCAATATTTTAGGCAGCTGTTGGCTGAGCTGATCCTCATCACTTCATTCAGGATTAGTCCTGAAGAAGCGGCTCAGCCCAAAATGTCAGCTGCTTATTCGTTTTCATAGATGCTGCCTGTCCAGCATTTTGTGTGTGTTACATTTTATTTAGGAGACCAATTTTCAGTAGTGTGCAAACCAATTAAAAGAATGCACTAACAGTTTCCAAGAACAGCAATATCAGGCTAAGCCTGTCAGAAGCCATCGATTTTCTCCATCACTTTAGTTTGGCGTGCCTGGCTCCTGAGATTTATTACATTTTCTACTAATGTTTAAACATGGCCAGAGAAGCTGCTGCTTGTTAGTGCTGCAGCGTCAACTAAACTGGCAGGTTGTCCAAGTGCTTGACAAAATACAGAACCGGAGAGTTGGGCTTCAAATCCAGAGCACTGAGCATTACATCTTAAAGGAACCAGAGCCTCGATAGATGTTCTGAGAGGCTTTGATCTCTTCCAGGAACTTCTGTGCCGTTAGGAATGAAGCAGAGTTTGATGAAGGGTGTCCAGCCGAAACATCGACTGTTTATTCATTTCCATAGATGCAGCCTGAACTGCTGAATTCCTCCAACGTTTTGCGATGGTTGCTAAGCAATGGCAGGGATCATTCATCAGCAAGTGGCAAAGCACATTACAGCAGTAACTCAGACCAGCTCAGATCTCTCCTGCACTCAGCTGTTCACCGCTTCATCATTGCTCTGCTCCAAAATTTACTGTAGCACAAACCCAAAACTTGCCACCATCGCATGCAAGGTTAGGTTGCTCTTCAAATGGCTCAGGCCCGAATAAGACCCTTGCCACCATGGCAGCAGAAGGAACTATCACGCACTCCAACCAGCATCAGAAAATAACATTAGAGATCAGAACAGAGTGGGCCATCCAGCTCTTTGAGCCTACTCTGCTACTCATCAAGAATGCGGAGAGGACGTTTCCTGTAGAAACATAGAAACATAGAAAAAAGGTGCAGGAGTAGGCCATTCGGCCCTTCGAGCCTGCACTGCCATTCTGTCTGATCATGGCTGATCATCCAACTCAGAACCTTGTACCTGCCTTCTCTCCATACCCCCTGATCCCTTTAGCCACAAGGGCCACATCTAACTCCCTCTTAAATATAGCCAATGAACTGGCCTCAACTGTTTCCTGTGGCAGAGAATTCCACAGATTCACCACTCTCTGTGTGAAGAAGTTTTTCCTCATCTCGGTCCTAAAAAGCTTCCCCTTTATCCTCAAACTGTGACCTGTGACCCCTCGTTCTGCAGTGAGGGAGTCTAGGACCAAAGGACACAGCTTCAGAATAGGGGACGTTCATTTAGAACAGAGATAGAAACATAGAAACATAGAAAACCTACAGCACAATGCAGGCCCTTCGGCCCACAATGCTGTGCCGAACATGTACTTACATTAGAAATTACCTAAGGCCACCCATAGCCCTCTATCTTTCTAAGCTCCACAACCTCCTCAGAGAAGCCCAAAGATATTTCTCCTTGGATAGGGGACAAATGTGAGCAAATGGGACTAGCTTAACTGGGCACCTTGGTTGGCATGGACAAATACTCACCTCCACCAGCACCTCAGGCTGGTGCTCCACATACGGTCACATTCTGGGTAAAAGAAAGTTCTTCCTCAGATTCACTCCAGACATCTTACTCCTAAACCCATGCTTGATAGTTTTAAATGCCTTCCTCTCCTATATACCCTCCTGTATGTAGGCAGAAGAGATTACTTTAGTTCGCCATTTTATTACTGAATGAATGGGTTCAGTACAAAATTGTAGGCCAAAGGGCCTGAGCCTGTATGGTACGGTTCTATGTCCTATACCTGATTTATTCCCTTCATACATCTTCCTCGCTGTCCTCCACTCCAAGGAAAACAAACCCAGCAATCCAGTTTCTCCTCATGATATGCTTTTAAATCTCCTCTTCTCCATTTCCAATGCAATCATGTCCTTGCTCTGGAATGGTGACGAGACACATACTCCTGCTGTTGAACTAATATTTGACCATATCAGTAGTACCATAACTTCGCTGATCTATATTCTGGGCTCTGACTGATGAAGTCACAAATCTTCATCACCTTTTCCACCTGTACTGGCATCTTTAAAGAACCTCAGACTTTCACATCAACTTCCCCCCCCCCCACCCATTCCTCAGCATTCCCCAGGACCATTCACAGTGTAGTAGTTTTATTAGTTTGCCTCCCAGGATCCACGCTCCACAATGTTTCTGAACACGTTCACAATATCCTGAAAAGGGAGGGTGAACAGCCAGAGGTTGTGGTACACATTGGTACAAACGACATGGGTAGAAAAAGGGAGGAGGTCCTGAAAACAGAATACAGGGAGTTAGGAAGGAAGCTGAAGGGCAGTAATCTCGGAACTGCTGCCTGTGCCACGCCACAGGGTGGACAGGGACAGAATAAGGTGGCAGATAAATGCGTGGCTGAGGAATTGGTGCACAGGGCAGGGATTCAGATTTCTGGATGATTGCGACCAGTACAAAAAGGACGGGATGCGCTTGACTCTGAGGGGGACCAGTATTCTTGCGGGCAGGTTTACCGGAGCTGTGGGGAGTGGTTCAGTATCGCAGTGGAATAAAGGGAATTACAAAGGCATGAGAGAGGACTCGCCCAGGTGGGTTGGAGGGGGGTACTCTTGGGATGTCAGCAGAGCAGAGGTGGCTGAAGTTTCTGGGAACAGTTCACAAGGCGCAGGATAGATATGTCCTAAAGAAAAAGCAGTTCTCACTTGGCAGGTGTATGCAACCGTGGCTGACAAGGGAAGTTAAGGACTACACAAAGCCAAGGAAAGAGCACGGAAGTCAGAAAACGTGAGTGGGAAGTTGGATGATGAAGAAATTCTTAAAATCGAACAAAAGGCAACTAAAAAGCTACAAGGGAAAAGATGAAATACGAGGGCAAACTAGCCAATAATAAATGTTCTTTTCAATGATATAAAGAATAAAAGGGAGGTAAGAGTTGATATTGGACCACTGGGAAATGATGCTGGTGAGGTAGTAATAGTAAAGTAAAGGCATTGGTTAGTCTTGCGAGACCATGGATCTGTGCCTGGAAAGTCTTCACTCTCTAGGGCGCAGGCCTGGGCAAGGTTGTATGGAAGACCAGCAGTTGCCCATGCCGCAAGTCTCCCATCTCCATGACACCAACGTTGTCCAAGGGAAGGGCAAGGGCCGATACAGCTTGGCACCGGTGTCGTCGCAGAGCAATGTGTGGTTAAGTGCCTTGCTCAAGGTCACAACACGATGCCTTGGCTGGGGCTCAGACTCACGACCTACAGATCGCTAGTCCAATGCCTTAACCACTTGGCCATGTGTAATAGGGGACGAAGAAATGGCAGATGAACTTAATGGGTACTTTGCATCTGTCTTCACTGTGGAAGATACTAGCAGTGTGCCAGAGGTCCGTGAGTGTCAGGGAGCAGGAGTGAGTGCCTTTGCTATTACAAAGGAAAAAGTGCGAGGCAAACTCAAAAGTCACTGGAACCAGATGGACTACATCCCAGAGTCCTGAAAGAGATTACTGAAGAGATAACAGATGCATTGGCTATGATCTTTCAAGAATCACTTGATTCTGGCATGTCCTGGAGGACTGAGAAATTGCAAAAGTCACTCCACTCTTTAAGAAGGGAGGAAGAAAATTATAGGCCAGTTAGCCTCACCTCAGTGGTTGGGAAAGCGGTGAAATCCATTATGAAGGATGAGGCTTCGAGGTACTTGGAGACTAATGATAAAATAAGTCAGCATGGTTTCTGTAAAAGGAAATCTTGCCTGACAAATCTGCTAGAGTGCCTTGAGGAAGTAACAAGCAGGGTGGACAAAGAAGAGGCAGTGGATGTCATTTACTTGGATTTTCAGAAGGCATTTGATAAGGTGCCACACGAGGCTGCTTAACAAAATAAAATCCTATGGCGTTAGAGGAAAGATGCTGGCATGGACAGAGGAATGGCCAATAGGCAAGTGGCACCGAGTGGGAATAAAGGGGGCCTTTTCTGGTTGGCTGCCACTGACTAGTGGTGTTCCTCTGGAGTCAGTATTGGGACGGCTACTTTTCATTGTTTGTCAATGATTTGGATAATGGAATTGATGCCTTTGTCACAAAGTCTGTAGATGACACAAAGATAGCTGGAGGGGTAGGTAGTGCTGACGAAGCAATGCGATTGCATCAGGACTTAAGACAAATTGGAAGAATGGGCAAAACAGTGGCAGATGGAATACAGTGTTGGGAAATGTATGATAACATACAAACGTTTGTATTTTGGTAAAAGGAATAATAGTGCAGACTATTATCTAAATGGGGAGAAAACTGCAAGACTCCCAGAAAGTTAACTTACAGGTTTAGTCTGTGGTAAAGAAGGTAAATGCAATGATGGCATTTATTTTAAGGGGAATGAATATAAAAGCAAGGAGATAATGCTGAGCCTTTATAAGACACGAGTCAGGCCACACATGGAGTATTGTCAACAGTCTTGGGCCCCAGATGTCAGAAAGGATATGTTGTCATTGGAGAGTCCAGAGGAGGTTCACGAGGATGATTCCAGGAACGAAGTGGTTAACATACAAGGAGTGTCTTGCAGCTTTGGGCCTGTATTCACTGGAATTTAGAAGAATGCGGGCGGGGGGGGAGGGAGGAGGGGAGGGATCGCTTTGAAATCTACTGAATGTGGAAAGGACTAGATAAGGTGGATGTGGAGAGGATGTTTCCTATGGTGGGGTGTCCAGAACTAGAGGGCACAGCCTCAAAATTGAGAGGCAACCTTTTAGAATGAGGTAAGGAGGATTTTTTTTTAGCCAGAGAGTAGTGAATCTGTGGAATGCTCTGCCACAGACAGCTGTGGAAGCCAAGTCTGTGAGTATATTTAAAGCAGAAGTTAATCATTTCCTGGTCAGTCAGGGCATCAAAGGATATGGTGAAAGAGCAGGTGTATGGGGTTGCGTGGGATCCAGGATCAGTCACGATGGAATGGCGGGGCAGACTCAGTGGACTGCAAGGTCTAATCCCCTCCTAGGTCTTATAGTCTTGCCCTTACTAGACATCCCAAGATAAATTACACTGCTTAAACAGGATTAAATTCCGTCTGCCTTTTACAGAGAATACCTAAACACAAGCTGAAATAGTCAGAGAAATAGAATTAACATTTCATGCCAAAGACTTCTTAAAACACTTGTATCTTGAGAAAACATGCTTTCTCAGAAGTGTTATTACAATTCAGGTTTCCAGAGTGGCTTGAAGAAATAATCATAAATCCAACCTCTGTTCAAAGTAACAGCAATAGCATTTTCACCACTTACCTTGCATGCAGCTTTCAAGCCTGCGAATCAGTTCATAGGATCTGCATCTATCCAGAAGGGTTCTGATTGCAGGGAGGGGATCCAGAATTATGGTCTCTGGATGTGTGTTGATGTAGTCCTGAGAATAAAAACATAATACTTGAGCATATTCTTGCTTGACAAATACATCAGATATTGAATCCATGAAGTTTTTGCTTCCTGACAATTCTTTTGAATCTATCTCCTCCCCCAACAGCCACTCCTAGTTTTGTCAAATTATTTCTTTATTTTTATTTTTTCAGTTTATTATTTTACTTGCAGACATGGCAAGGAACGGGCCCTTCTGGCCTTCCGAGCCATGTCATCTAGCAACCCCCAAAAACCCCAGTTTAACCCTAACCTAATCACCAGACAATTTACAATGACCAGAATGAACCTGGACAACAAGAGGAAACCGGAAGACCCGGACAACCCCCACACGTTCCTCAAGGAGGACTAAAGGCTGGTACGTACCAGCTTACGCCGTAGCCTACGCAAGTGGGCTACGCCGTTGTGAGCATTTATACTTGTGCGTTGGTGTGTCTGCGTCGTCCTGCAATTCAGGCACGTACACCCATGTGCACGTCACATATTCGCACGTCAAGCATGCGCACACACCTGCCCGCGCAAGGCTTCATGGTCATGGTAGTCTTACTCGGGGTAAACAAGTTTAAAGCGAGCGTCTTTTTCGTAAAAGCGAAATGTGTCCTCCATAATTTCGGAGGTCTGTAAAGCTTTATGGAAAGCACTGCAGCCAGAGTTCCTTCCCTGCCCTTCAGTCGCCCAATGGGAAGCTATTGCAGCGTAGGAGGAAATGCGATGCGACCAAACGGACCAATCACTGTTGTTTCGGTCTGCGTTGCTGCGACGCATAGTTACATTTTGGGAGAGGTGCACGTCAGGCTACAACGTAGGGATCCGCGCAGGCACTGTATAGTGACACGGCTACGCTGTACCTATGGCGTTGATTTGATGCACAAGTATAAATTAGCCTTTACAGACTCCTTACAAATGACACCAGAATTGATCTCCAAGCTCCAATGCCCTGAGCTGGAACAGCAGTACAGTAAGCTCGATTCATTTGCAGGTATAAAAGCTTATGAAGGTCACAAGATCACAAGGCAAAGGAGCAGAAGTAGGCCATTTGGCCCATCGAGTCTGCTCCGCCACTCCACCATGAGCTAAACTATTCTCCCATCAAGTTCCAATTTCCAGCTTTTTCCCCATATCCCTTGATACCCTGACTAATTAGATACCTATCAATCTCCTTCTAAAACACCCTCAATGATCGGGCCTCCACAGCTGTATGTGGCAACGAATTCCATAAATCCACGACTCTCTGGCTAAAAAAATTCTCCTCATCTCTGTTTTAAATGGGTACTCTCTAATTCTAAGACAGTGGCCTCTTGTCCTGGACTCACCCACCAGGGGAAACAGCCTTTCCACATCTATTCTGTCCAACTCTTTCAACATTCGAAATGTTTCTATGAGATCCCCTCTCGTTCTTCTATACTCTAATGAATACAATCCAAGAGCCGACAAATGCTCCTCATATGTTAGCCCCTGCATTCCAGGAATCATCCTCGTAGATCTTCTCTGAACTCTCTCCAACATCAGTACATCCCTTCTAAGATAGGGGGCCCAAATTGCACACAGTATTCCAAATGAGGTCTCACTAATGCCCCATAGAGCCTCATCAACACCTCCTTACTCTTATACACTATTCCCCTTGAAATGAATGCCAACATAGCATTCACTTTCCTTACTGCCGATCCAACCTGGTGGTTAACCTTTAGGGTATCCTGCATGAGGACCCCAAGTCCCTTTGCCCTTCCGATTTCTGAATTTTCTCCCCATCTAGATAATAATCTGCCCGATTATTTCTTCTTCCAAAATGTACAACCGTACATTTCTCAACATTGATAGAGATATAGATAGTGTAAATGCAAGCAAGCTTTTGCCACTGAGGTTGGGTGACACTAGAGCAAAAGGTCTTGGGTTAAGTGTGAAAGGTGAAATGCCTACGGGTAATATGAAGAGGAACTTCACTCAGAGGGTGATGAGAGCGTGGAACGAGCTGTCACTCAAAGTGGTGGAGGCAGGTTTGACATCAAAATACATGAGAAGTTTGGATAAACACATGGATGAGAGAGGTAAGGAGGCAAATTGATGGGACAGTACAGATTAATGGTACAGCATGGACTAGATGGGCTGAAGGGCCTGTTTCAGTGCTGTAGTGCCCTATGACTCTATAAAACCTGTTCCAATATCTACCATTGTCACAAACTGGAAAGCTATGTGTGGATTTCAGTGTCGCAAACACGAGGAACGGATGCAGAATGATTATTGATCTGGATGGGGAACAGTAGCAAATGAAAGAGAAAACAGCAGCAAAATCAAAAAAACATCACCCAACTCCGTAGCACACCATCAATTTAAAATACAATAAAACCCCATTAAAACATCACCCAACTCCCTGGCACACCGTCCATTTAAAATACAATAAAACCCCATTAAAACATCACCCAACTCCCTGGCACACCGTCCATTTAAAATACAATAAAACCCCATTAAAACATCACCCAACTCCCTGACACACCGTCCATTTAAAATACAATAAAACCCCATTAAAAACATCATCCAACTCTGTAGCACACGTTGATTTTAAATACAATAAAACCCCACTAAAATGCGTGCACAGCATTCTGAAGTGGGAGGGTGATCAGCCAGATGTCGTGGTGCACATCGGTACCAATGACATAGCAAGGAAGAGTGAGGAGGTCCTGGAGAGTGAGTATAGAGAGCTTGGTAGGAAGTTGAAAAGCAGGACCTCCAGGGTGATAATCTCAGTATTGCTACCTCTGCCATGTGCCAGTGAGGGTAAGGATAGGATGCTCTGGAGGATGAACAAGTGGCTGAGGAACTGGTGTAGGGGGCAGGGTTTCAGATTTCAGTATCATTGGGACCTCTTCTGGGGCAGATGGGACCAGTACCAGAGAGACGGGTTACACCTGAACTACAAGGGGACCAATATCCTTTCAGGGAGGTTTGTTAGTGCTATTGGGGACGGTTTAAACTAGATTTGTAGGGGGATGGGAACCAGAGTGCCAGAGCTGACAGTGTGGCTGGGGTGAAAATAAACTATGTTAAAAGTTCATGCAAAGTCACAAATAGAAGGGTTGTGTGTGGTGGCAATAATCTTCTGAAGTGTGTCTATTTCAATGCAAGGAGTATTGTGGGGAAGGCAGATGAGCTGAGGGTGTGGATTGACACATGGAATTACGACATTATAGCCATTACTGAAACTTGGCTACAGGAGGGGCAGGACTGGCAGCTGAATATTCCAGGGTTCCAATGTTTCAGATGTGATAGAGGCAGAGGAATGAAAGGTGGGGGGGGGGTGGGTAGCATTGCTTGTCAGGGAAAATGTTACAGCAGTGCTCAGGCAGGACAGATTAGAGGGCTTGTCTACTGAGGCCATATGGGTGGAGCTGAGAAACAGGAAAGGTATGGCCGCATTAGTGGGATTGTATTACAGACCACCCAATAGTCAGCGAGAATTGGAGGAGCAAATCTGCAGAGAGATAGCAGGCAACTGCAGGAAACATAAAGTTGTGGTGATAGGGGATTTTAATTTTCCACATATTGATTGGGATTCCCATACTGTTAAAGGTCTAGATGGGTTAGAGTTTGTGAAATGTGTTCAGGAAAGTTTTCTAAATCAATATATAGAGGTACCAACTAGAGAGGATGCAATATTAGATCTCCCATTAGGAAACGAGTTAGGACAGGTGACGCGAGTGTGTGTAGGGGAACACTTTGGTTCCAGTGATTATAACACCATTGGTTTCAACTTGATCATGGATAAAGATAGCAAACACGAGGAATTCTGCAGATGCTGGAATTTCAAGCATCACACATCAAAGTTGCTGGTGAACGCAGCAGGTCAGGCAGCATCAATAGGAAGAGGTATAGTTGATGTTTTGGGCCGAGACCCTTCATCAGGCTAGTAAGAGATTACTAGCCTTCTTTCAGTTAGTCCTGACAAAGGGTCTCGGCCCGAAACGTCGACTGTACCTCTTCCTATTGATGCTGCCTGACCTGCTGCGTTCACCAGCAACTTTGATGGATAAAGATAGATCTGGTCCTCGGGTTGAGGTTTTAAACTGGAAAAGGCCAAATTTGAAGAAATGAGAAAGGATCTGAAAAGCGTGGATTGGGACAGGTTATTCTCTGGCCAGGAGGTGATTGGGAAGTGGGAGGCCTTCAAAGGAGAAATTTTGAGAGTGCAGAGCTTGTATGTTCCCATCAGGATTAAAGGCAAAGTGAATAGGAATAAGGAACCTTGGTTCTCAAGGGATACTGGAACTCTGATAAAGAAGAAGAGAGAGTTGTATGACATGTATAGGAAACAGGGAATAAATGAAGTGCTTGAGGAGTATAAAAAGTGCAAGAAAATACTTAAAGAAATCAGGAGGGCTAAAAGAAGACATGAGGTTGCTTTGGCAGTCAAGGTGAAGGATAATCCAAAGAGCTTCTACAGGTATATTAAGAGCAAAAGGATTGTAAGGGATAAAATTGGTCCTCTTGAAGATCAGAGTGGTCGGCTATGTATGGAACCAAAAAAAATAGAGGAGATCTTAAGTGGGTTTTTTTGTGTCTGTATTTACTAAGGAGACTGGCATGAAGTCTATGGAATTAAGGGAAACAAGCAGTGAGATCATGGAAACTGTACAGATTGAAAAGGAGGAGGTCCTTGCTATCTTGAGGCAAATCAGAGTAGATAAATCCCCAGGACCGGACAGGGTGTTCCCTCGGACCCTGAAGGAGACTAGTGTTGAAATTGCAGGGGCCCTGGCAGATATATTTAAAATGTCAGTATCTACGGGTGAGGTGCCGGAGGACTGGAGAATGGCTCATGTTGTTCCATTGTTTAAAAAAGGCTCTAAAAGTAATCTGGGAAATTATAGGCCAGTAAACTTGATGTCAGTACTAGGTAAATTATTGGAAGGAGTACTGAGAGATAGGATCTACAAGTATTTGGATGGACAGGGACTTATTAGGGAGAGTCAACATGGCTTTGCGCATGGTAAGTCATGTTTAACCAATCTATTAAGAGTTTTTTGAGAAGGTTACCAGGAAAGTGGATGAAGGGAAGGCAGTGGATGTTGTCTACATGGACTTCAGTAAGGCCTTTGACAAGGTTCCGCATGGGAGGTTAGTTAGGAAGATTCAGTCGCTAGGTATACATGGAGAGGTGGTAAATTAGATTAGACATTGGCTCGATGGAAGAAGCCAGAGAGTGGTGGTAGAGAATTGCTTCTCTGAGTGGAGGCCTGTGACTAGTGGTGTGCCACAGGGATCAGTGCTGGGTCCATTGTTATTTGTCATCTATATCAATGATCTGGATGATAATGTGGTAAATTGGATCAGCAAATTTGCTGATGATACAAAGATTGGAGGTGTAGTGGACAGTGAGGAAGGTTTTCAAAGCTTGCAGAGGGATTTGGACCAGCTGGAAAAATGGGCTGAAAAATGGCAGATGGAGTTTAATACAGACAAGTGTGAGGTATTGCACGTTGGAAGGACAAACCAAGGTAGAACATACAGGGTAAATGGTAAGGCACTGAGAAGCGCAGCAGAACGGAGGGATCTGGGAATACAGATACAAAATTCCCTAAAAGTGGCGTCACAGGTAGATAGGGTTGTAAAGAGAGCTTTTGGTTCATTGGCCTTTATAAATCAAAGTATTGACTATAAGAGCTGGAATGTTATAATGAAGTTGTATAAGGCATTGGTGAGGCCGAATCCGGAGTATTGTGTTCAGCTTTGGTCACCAAATTACAGGAAGGATATTAATAAGGTTGAAAGAGTGCAGAGAAGGTTTACAAGGATGTTGCCGGGACTTGAGAAACTGAATTATACAGAGAAAGGTTGAATAGGTTAGGACTTTATTCCCTGGAGCGTAGAAGAATGAGGGGAGATTTGATAGAGGTATATAAAATTATGATGGGTATAAATAGAGTGAATGCAAGCAGGCTTTTTCCACTGAGGCAAGGGGAGAAAAAAACCAGAGGACATGGGTTAAGGGTGAGGGGGGAAAAGTTTAAAGGGAACATTAGGGGGAGCTTCTTCACACAGAGAGTGGTGGGAGTGTGGAATGAGCTGCCAGATGAAGTGGTAAATCTGGGCTCACTTTTAACATTTAAGAAAAACTTGGACAGGTACATGGATGAGAGGTGTATGGAGGGATATGGTCCAGGTGCAGGTCAGTGGGACGAGGCAGAAAAATGGTTCGACACAGCTAAGAAGGGCCAAAAGGCCTGTTTCTGTGCTGTAATGTTCTATGGTTCTAAACAACATCACCCAACTCTGTGGCACACCATCGATTTAAAATACAATAAAACCTCCATTAAAAAGTTCAGCAGAGGCAGGTGAAGACTAGCGCCATGTTCACATTGAACATGGTGGTTTCAGTGAACAAGGCTTGCTAACTACACAAAGTGTGGTTAATGCCAGACTTTATTTATGACAAAACGCAAGAGATAGTGACAGAATGACTCTGCAAAGCAACCGAAGAAAACAGTCTCTCAAAACATGAGAATGGCCCAAGAACATAGAATTAAATTTGACTACCTTTCCAGAGGAGGGGAGGGTGGAGATGGAGCAGAAAGACGCAAATGACCAACAGACAGAAATACATGCCATGATAATGAGGGGTGTAACATGCTCAAGGAGATGTGTTTTATTTTGTGAGGATGATGTAATGGTCTGTTGGAGGTCACCTGATGTGATTTTCCCACCGATGTGAAGTCATGTGATGACATGTGACCCGTGACTATATAAGGGTCGACCCAGGTGATGCAGTTGGGGGTTTTTGAGATTGTAGATTTCCAGGTAGAACTTGCTGTATCTCCGATTCTGTTGCGTGTTTGTTTTTGTGACGCAGATTCATTTTTAAAATGGAGTGTGCGTTCTGTTGCAAGGACCCATATTATTTGGACTGGAATTTTTTGCTAAATGTGTTGCTTTACTCACTTCCAACATTAGAAGGGAGAGTGAAGAATTCATCGAAGGATCGAGAGAAGTCGGCATGGTTTGGCAGTTTAATAAAGAATCGACCTTATTGAGTCTTCGTTGGAGGAGAACCTGCATCGAGATAACTCTTGCCGGAAAGAGCAAAGAGTTCATGCAAAAAGGGGCTCTCTCTCTCTCTAAGGGAATTTGAGGTCAGTTGATCTAAACTGTTTATTTTAGGCGTTGTGAATCCTGTGGACAGAATCAGCAGGAAAGTAGCGTCTGTGAAGAAATCCTTCTCCAGAGAAGACTCCCCCAATTGAACGTGTAAATCAGTTGGACTTTCGAAGTTATCGCTTTAAGAACTGTATCGCTTTAAGAACTGTATTGCTTTAAGAACTGATTTCACATTTAACGCTTTAAGAACCACAGCCGCATGGCGAGTTGGTGAACAGCTGTATATCTGTTAACTTCCGGTTTTTGTTTGTTTTTTTTTCCTTATCGTTTATCCGTGCTAAATAAATGTTTGGTACTTTTTATATAACCGGTCTCAGTTGACATTCATTGTTGCCGGATAAGTAACAGGGGCCCACTCCACACACCATTCTCCCTTTACACCCCTGGTTAAACCATAACTAGCCCCCAGGCCATGTCAGTACCCTCAACAAATGGGATGACAGATCTCACAACTACGTTGCAGAGATAAATTGGAACCATGCATTCCCACATAAAAGGAATGAATAATTTTAAAGACAGAAGCTAACACGGTGTACGCCACATTACCATCACACTGTGAAACACAGTATACTCCACCATACCAACACTCTGTGAAACACAGTATGCTCCATCATACCATCACACTGTGAAACACAGTATACTCCATCATATCAACACACTCTGAAACACAGTATACTCCATCATACCAACACACTGTGAAACACAGTATACACGATCATACCAACACAATGTGAAATATAGTATACTCCATCATACGAACACTGTGAAACACAGTATACTCCATCATACCAACACACTGTGAAACACAGTATACTGCATCATACGAACACTGTGAAACACAGTATACTCCACAATAGCAACACACTGTGAAACACGGTATACTCCATCATTCCACACTGTGAAACACAGTATACTCCACCATACCAAGTCAGTGTGAAAAACAGTGTACTCCATTATACCACCACACTGTGAAACACATTATACTCCATCATACAAACACTGTGAAACACAGGATACTCCATCATACAGACACACTGTGAAACACAGTGTACTCCATCTTACCAACACACTGTGGAACACAGTATACTCCATCATACCAACACACTGTGAAACACAGTATACTCCATCATACCAACACACTGTGAAACACAGTGTACTCAATCATACCAACACACTCTGAAACACAGTATACTCCATCATACGAAAGCACTGTGAAACACAGTACACTCCATCATACCCACACACGGTGAAACACAGTATACTCCATCACACCAACACACTGTAAAACACAGTATACTCCATCATACCCACACACTGTGAAGCATAATACACTCCATCATACCAACACACTGTGAAACACAGTATACTGCATCATACGAACACTGTGAAACACAGTATACTCCACAATAGCAACACACTGTGAAACACGGTATACTCCATCATTCCACACTGTGAAACACAGTATACTCCACCATACCAAGTCAGTGTGAAAAACAGTGTACTCCATTATACCACCACACTGTGAAACACATTATACTCCATCATACAAACACTGCAAAACACAGTGTACTCCATCTCACCAACACACTGTGGAACACAGTATACTCCATCATACCAACACACTGTGAAACACAGTATACTCCATCATACCAACACACTGTGAAACACAGTATACTCCATCATACCAACACACTGTGAAACATAGTATACTCCATCATACCAACACACTGTGAAACATAGTATACTCCATCATACCAACAGACTGTGAAACACAGTGTACTCCAACATACGAACACTGTGAATCACAGTATACTCCATCATACCAACACTGTGAAACACGGTATACTCCATCATACCAAATCACTGTGAAACATAGTATACTCCATCATACCAACACACTGTGAAACACAGTATACTCCATCATACCAACACACTGTGAAACACAGTATACTCCAACATACCAACACACTGTGAAACACAGTGTACTCCAACATACGAACACTGTGAATCACAGTATACTCCATCATACCAACACTGTTAAACACAGTATACTCCATCATACCAACACTGTGAAACACGGTATACTCCATCATACCAAATCACTGTGAAACATAGTATACTCCATCATACCAACACACTGTGAAACACAGTATACTCCAACATACCAACACACTGTGAAACACAGTGTACTCCATCTTACCAACACACTGTGAAACACAGTATACTCCATCATACCAACACACTGTGAAACACAGTATACTCCATCATACCAACACACTGTGAAACACGGTATACTCCATCATACCAGCACACTGTGGAACACAGTATACTCCATCATACCAACACACTGTGAAACATAGTATACTCCATCATACCTACACACTGTGAAACACAGTACACTCCATCATACCAACACACTGTGAAACACAGTGTACTCCATCATACCAACACAGTGAATCACAGTATACTCCATCATACCAACACACTGTGAAACACAGTATACTCCATCATACCCGCACACTGTGAAACACAGTATACTCCATCACACCAACACACTGTAAAACACAGTATACTCCATCATACCCACACACTGTGAAGCATAATACACTCCATCATACCAACACACTGTGAAAAACAGTATACTGCATCATACGAACACTGTGAAACACAATATACTCCACAATAGCAACACACTGTGAAACACGGTATACTCCACCATACCAAGTCAGTGTGAAAAACAGTGTACTCCATTATACCACTACACTGTGAAACACATTATACTCCATCATACAAACACTGTGAAACACAGTGTACTCCATCATACAAACACACTGTGAAACACAGTGTACTCCATCTTACCAACACACTGTGGAACACAGTATACTCCATCATACCAACACACTGTGAAACACAGTATACTCCATCATACCAACACACTGTGAAACACAGTGTACTCCATCATACCAACACACTGTGAAACACAGTATACTGCATCATACGAACACTGTGAAACACAGTATACTCCACAATAGCAACACACTGTGAAACACGGTATACTCCATCATTCCACACTGTGAAACACAGTATAATCCACCATACCAAGTCTGTGTGAAAAACAGTGTACTCCATTATACCACCACACTGTGAAACACATTATACTCCATCATAAAAACACTGTGAAACACAGGATACTCCGTCATACAAACACACTGTGAAACACAGTGTACTCCATCTTACCAACACACTGTGGAACACAGTATACTCCATCATACCAACACACTGTGAAACACAGTATACTCCATCATACCAACACACTCTGAAACACAGTATACTCCATCATACGAAAGCACTGTGAAACACAGTACACTCCATCATACCCACACACTGTGAAACACAGTATACTCCATCACACCAACACACTGTAAAACACAGTATACTCCATCATACCCACACACTGTGAAGCATAATACACTCCATCATACCAACACACTGTGAAACACAGTATACTGCATCATACGAACACTGTGAAACACAGTATACTCCACAATAGCAACACACTGTGAAACACGGTATACTCCATCATTCCACACTGTGAAACACAGTATACTCCACCATACCAAGTCAGTGTGAAAAACAGTGTACTCCATTATACCACCACACTGTGAAACACATTATACTCCATCATACAAACACTGTGAAACACAGTATACTCCATCATACCAACACACTGTGAAACACAGTATACACCATCTTACCAACACACTGTGGAACACAGTGTACTCCATCATACCAACACACTCTGAAACACAGTATACTCCATCATACAAAAGCACTGTGAAACACAGTACACTCCATCATAGCAACACTGTGAAACACAGTATACTCCATCATACAAACACTGTGAAACACAGGAAACTCCATCGTACAAACACTGTGAAACACAGGATACTCGATCATACCAACACACTGTGAAACACAGTGTACTCCATCTTACCAACACACTGTGAAACACAGTATACTCCATCATACCAACACACTGTGAAACACAGTATACTCCATCATACCAGCACACTGTGAAACATAGTATACTCCATCATACCAGCACACTGTGAATCACAGTATACTCCATCATACCAACACTGTGAAACACAGTATACTCCATCATACCAACACACTGTGAAACACAGTATACGTCATCATCCCAACAGACTGTGAAACACAGTATACTCCATCATACCAACACACTGTGAAACACAGTGTACTCCATCATACCAACACACTCTGAAACACAGTATACTCCATCATACGAAAGCACTGTGAAACACAGTACACTCCATCATACCCACACACTGTGAAACACAGTACACTCCATCACAGCAACACTGTGAAACACAGTATACTCCATCATACAAACACACTGTGAAACACAGCATACTCCATCATACCAACACACTGTGAAACATAGTATACTCCATCATACCAACACACTGTGAAACACAGTATACTCCATCATACCAGCACACTGTGAAACATAGTATACTCCATCATACCAGCACACTGTGAATCACAGTATACTCCATCATACCAACACTGTGAAACACAGTATACTCCATCATACCAACACACTGTGAAACACAGTATACGTCATCATCCCAACAGACTGTGAAACACAGTATACTCCATCATACCAACACACTGTGAAACACAGTGTACTCCATCATACCAACACACTCTGAAACACAGTATACTCCATCATACGAAAGCACTGTGAAACACAGTACACTCCATCATACCCACACACTGTGAAACACAGTACACTCCATCACAGCAACACTGTGAAACACAGTATACTCCATCATACAAACACACTGTGAAACACAGTATACTCCATCATACCAACACACTGTGAAACATAGTATACTCCATCATACCAACACACTGTGAAACACAGTATACTCCATCATACCAAAACACTGTGAAACACAGTGTACTCTATCATACCAACACTGTGAATCACAGTATACTCCATCATAGCAACACACTGTGAAACACAGTATACTCCATCATACCAACACACTGTGAAACACAGTATACTCCATCATACCAACACACTGTGAAACACAGTATACTGCATCATACGAAAGCACTGTGAAACACAGTACACTCCATCATACCCACACACTGTGAAACACAGTACACTCCATCATAGCAACACTGTGAAACACAGTATACTCCATCATACAAACACACTGTGAAACACAGTGTACTCCATCTTACCAACACACTGTGAAACACAGTGTACTCCATCTTATCAACACACTGTGAAACACAGTATACTCCATCATACCAACACTGTGAAACACAGTATACTCCATCATACCAACACACTGTGAAACACAGTATATTGCATAATACCAGCACACTGTGAAACACAGTATACTCCATCATACCAACACACTGTGAAACACAGTATACTCCAACATACCAACACACTGTGAAACACAGTGTACTCCATCTTATCAACACACTGTGAAACGCAGTATACTCCATCATAGCAACACACTGTGAAACACAGTACACTCCATCAGAGCAACACTGTGAAACACAGTATACTCCATCATAAAAACACACTGTGAAACACACTGTACTTCATCTTACCAACACACTGTGAAACACAGTATACTCCATCATACCAACACTGTGAAACACAGTATACTGCATAATACCAGCACACTGTGAAACATAGTATACTCCATCATACCAGCAGACTGTGAAACACAGTATACTCCATCATACCAAAGCACTGTGAAACACAGTACACTCCATCATAGCAACACACTGTGAAACACAGTATATTGCATAATACCAACACACTGTGAAACACAGTATACTCCATCATACCAGCAGACTGTGAAACACAGTATACTCCATCATACCAAAGCACTGTGAAACACAGTACACTCCAACATAGCAACACACTGTGAAACACAGTACACTCCATCAGAGCAACACTGTGAAACACAGTATACTCCATCATAAAAACACACTGTGAAACACAGTGTACTCCATCTTACCAACACACTGTGGAACACAGTATACTCCATTATACCAACACACTGTGAAACATAGTATACTCCATCATACCAACACACTGTAAAACACAGTATACTCCATCATACCAACACACTGTGAAACACAGTGTACTCCATCATACCAACACGGTGAATCACAGTATACTCCATCATACCAACACTGTGAAACACAGTATATTCCATCATACAAACACTGTGAAACACAGGAAACTCCATCATACAAACACTGTGAAACACAGGATACTCCATCATACCAACACACTGTGAAACACAGTATACTCCATCATACCAGCACACTGTGAAACACAGTATACTCCATCATACCAGCACACTGTGAAACACAGTACACTCCATCATACCAACACTGTGAAACACAGTATACTCCATCATACCAACACACTGTGAAACACAGTATACGTCATCATCCCAACAGACTGTGAAACACATTATACTCCATCATACCAACAGACTGTGAAACACAGTATACTCCATCATACCAACACACTGTGAAACACAGTGTACTCCATCTTATCAACACACTGTGAAACACAGTATATTCCATCATACCAGCACACTGTGAAACACAGTATACTCCATCATACCAGCACACTGTGAAACACAGTATACTCCATCATACCAACACACTGTGAAACACAGTACACTCCATCATACCAACACTGTGAAACACAGTACACTCCATCATACCAACACTGTGAAACACAGTATACTCCATCATACCAACACTGTGAAACACAGTATACTCCATCATACCCACACACTGTGAAACACAGTATACTCCATCATACCAACACACTGTGAAACACAGTATACTCCATCATACCAACACACTGTGAAACATAGTATACTCCATCATACCAACACACTGTGAAACATAGTATACTCCATCATACCAACAGACTGTGAAACACAGTGTACTCCATCATACGAACACTGTGAATCACAGTATACTCCATCATACCAACACTGTGAAACACAGTATACTCTATCATACCAACACTGTGAAACACAGTACACTCCATCATACCAACACTGTGAAACACAGTGTACTCCATCTTACCAACACACTGTGGAACACAGTATACTCCATTATACCAACACACTGTGAAACATAGTATACTCCATCATACCAACACACTGTAAAACACAGTATACTCCATCATACCAACACACTGTGAAACACAGTGTACTCCATCATACCAACACGGTGAATCACAGTATACTCCATCATACCAACACTGTGAAACACAGTATATTCCATCATACAAACACTGTGAAACACAGGAAACTCCATCATACAAACACTGTGAAACACAGGATACTCCATCATACCAACACACTGTGAAACACAGTATACTCCATCATACCAGCACACTGTGAAACACAGTATACTCCATCATACCAGCACACTGTGAAACACAGTACACTCCATCATACCAACACTGTGAAACACAGTATACTCCATCATACCAACACACTGTGAAACACAGTATACGTCATCATCCCAACAGACTGTGAAACACATTATACTCCATCATACCAACAGACTGTGAAACACAGTATACTCCATCATACCAACACACTGTGAAACACAGTGTACTCCATCTTATCAACACACTGTGAAACACAGTATATTCCATCATACCAGCACACTGTGAAACACAGTATACTCCATCATACCAGCACACTGTGAAACACAGTATACTCCATCATACCAACACACTGTGAAACACAGTACACTCCATCATACCAACACTGTGAAACACAGTACACTCCATCATACCAACACTGTGAAACACAGTATACTCCATCATACCAACACTGTGAAACACAGTATACTCCATCATACCCACACACTGTGAAACACAGTATACTCCATCATACCAACACACTGTGAAACACAGTATACTCCATCATACCAACACACTGTGAAACATAGTATACTCCATCATACCAACACACTGTGAAACATAGTATACTCCATCATACCAACAGACTGTGAAACACAGTGTACTCCATCATACGAACACTGTGAATCACAGTATACTCCATCATACCAACACTGTGAAACACAGTATACTCTATCATACCAACACTGTGAAACACAGTACACTCCATCATACCAACACTGTGAAACACAGTATACTCCATCATACCAACACACTGTGAAACACAGTATACTCCATCATACCAACACACTGTGAAACACAGTATACTCCAACATACCAACACACTGTGAAACAGTGTACTCCATCTTACCAAAACACTGTGAAACACAGTATACTCCATCATACCAACACTGTGAAACACAGTATTCTCCATTATACCAACACACTGTGAAACACAGTATACTCCATCATACCAACACACTGTGAAACACAGTATACTCCATCATACCAGCACACTGTGAAACACAGTATACTCCATCATACCAAAGCACTGTGAAACACAGTACACTCCATCATAGCAACACACTGTGAAACAGTGTACTCCATCATACCAACACTGTGAATCACAGTATACTCCATCATACCAACACTGTTAAACACAGTATACTCCATCATACCATCACTGTGAAACACAGTACACTCCATCATACCAACACACTGTGAAACACAGTACACTCCATCATACCAACACTGTGAAACAGTGTATATGCCATAATATCAAGACATCCTGTGGGTATATTAAATTAACTTCCCCTGCTTCACTTCGCAATGTTGATGGTCACCATCTCAAGAATTGAGTGTTTCATCCGGCATGTTAGAACCAAGGGAGAATCTAACGCCGTCTTTGTTTGCTGCCTGATTTTTACCCCAGTTTCTTACACCTGACTTGTTTTTATTTTTAGCCCATAAAATTCCTACTGTACTGTACAAATCTCCTCGGCAGCTCACTGCACCTGTATTGCGTGTGTGGATGTAACATTTCCATGCTAGTGTATACAGCCCATTTAGTGTAAAGGTGGGAAGCCATCAGTAGCTCCATTGAGAACTGTTCTTTGACCAGCTCCTGAGGCATGTATTTTCCTGGGTAACATACACAGAACGCTAGGGGAACAGGTAGCCCCTATGGAGGTAAATAAAAAGTGGTCATTTCTGGCCAATACCCTTCATTCGGTCCTGATGAAGGGTGTTAGCTGGAAATACCAACTGTGTATTCTCCTCATTAGATGCTGCCTGACCTGCTGACTGCCTCCAAACTTTTCTTTGTGCTGCAGCATCTGCAGAACACCCTGTGGTTTCCTTTCCCGGGGTGCCACTGTGTGCCTTTTGCCCTCATTCATAAGAGTTGTACAAAACAGTGCAACTGATTCATACCAACCAAGATACTCGTCTGTGGTTACAAAACTTCCCCACATTTGGACAGTGTGCCGATCCATGCACCTACTGAAATGCCACTTGAACGCTGTGATTGTACCAGCCTGCACCACTTCTTCTAGTAACTTATCCATTATCCCAACATCGGCTTTGTGGAGAAACTTGCTTCTCAGATCTCCTTTAATACTTCAGCTCTCACTTTAAACATGTGTTCTCTAGTTTTAGATTCACAACAAACTCGAACTGAACAACATGGTTTTCGCCTCTCTCAGCTGTGAGATCATAGGATTCAAGAGTCACGGATCGTTTAATGTCATTTCCAGCACAGCAAAGGAGACCAAATTAGCCATTACTCTAGATCCGATGCAGCACAGAAAAATTCACTAAGATAACACAATAATAAAAAAAACACCATCAATATAAATATACTCGATATGTCATGTGCTGTGTGCGATTGCTGATATTGTGGCTTGCACCTTGATCCTGGAGTAACACTGTTTTATTTGGCTGTGTTCATCAGTATTCATGTATTGTTAAATGACAATTAAACT
The DNA here is from genome assembly GCF_030028105.1 of Mobula birostris. NCBI lineage: Eukaryota > Metazoa > Chordata > Chondrichthyes > Myliobatiformes > Myliobatidae > Mobula > Mobula birostris. The sequence goes on along the minus strand of NC_092370.1, from coordinate 252,002,672 downwards.
TAAACTTGAACTAAATATAAAAGAAAGCTTATATAACGTTGTGGTGGCTGGGGGAGTAGTGGGGTATGTTAATGGATGGTGGTGTTGATCATCTTTCTTGCTTGGGAAAAGTCACTGTTTTTGAGACTGGTGGTCCTGACATGGATGCTATGTACCCTCTTCCCAGATAGGAATGGGACAAACAGTTATGAGCAGGGTCCATGAGCCTTAAAAATGAAAATACACGATGGCAAACAATCCGTGGATTTCCATTTAAGGTCTTTTTATCTTTCTATGGAACAGCAATCTGCCCTTGTGCCTTTGTCGTTATTCATGAAGGTTAATTCAAAAGAAACCTTCCAAGGTGCAAATCTATGGTCTGATGAGACTAACGGATGCCTATTAATTCAAGAGATTGCCAATTGATTGCAATTTTGATTATGATTTGTCAAATTGGCTTAGCGCTTCCCTGGGGATTTCAGCTCATGATATCTGGCTTCAATAGCCCCATCCACCCGGCACTGACTGATTAATAGCCCCATCCACCCTGCACTAATTGGTTAATACCTGACCTGACTTGGACCAACCAAGCAGAGTTCACTACCAAGAAGGCCCACCAGCACCTTTACTTCCTGAGAAAACTAAAGAAATTTGGCCTGTCCCCTAAAACCCTCACTAATTTTTTTAGATGCACCGTAGAAAGCATTCTTCTAGGGTGCATCACAACTTGGTATGGAAGTTGTCCTGTCCAAGACCGCAAGAAGCTGCAGAAGATCATGAACACGGCACATCACATCACACAAACCAATCTTCCGTCTGTGGACTCACTTTACACCGCACGCTGTCAGAGCAGTGCTGCCAGGATAATCAAGGACACAACCCACCCAGCCAACATACTTTTCGTCCTTCTTCCCTCCGGGAGAAGGCTCAGGAGCTTAAAGACTCATACTGCCAGATTTGGGAACAGCTTCTTTTCAACTGTAATAAGACTGCTGAACGGATCCTGACCCAGATCTGGGCCGTACCCTCCAAATATCCGGACCTGCCTCTCGGTTTTTTTGCACTACCTTACTTTCCATTTTCTATTTATGATTTATAATTTAAATTTTTAATATTTACTATCGATTTGTACTCCAGGGAGCGGAAAGCGCAGAATTAAATATCGCTGTGATGATTGTATGTTCTAGTATCAATTGTTTGGTGACAATAAAGCTTAAAGTATAAGTATAAAGTATAATAGCCCCACCCACCCTGCACTGATTGGCTAGTAGCCCCACCCACCCTGCACTGATTGGCTAATAGCCTCATCCACCCTGCACTGATTGGTTAATATCCCCATCCACCCTGCACTGATTGGTTAATACAGCTATTCTTAGACCACTGTACATTCCAAGGCAATTATTCTTATTACCTAGGAAGGGGATTCCCTACAATCAGCCAAAATCCTTTCCTTCCCATCTCCTATTATTTTTATAACTGCAGAAATTTTTCCAGAAAATATTTTATTCCTGCAAAGCACACCAGTAATTCTCCAGCGTAGCCCACAGCAACATCCCAGAGTGCCAACAAACCAATGTGAGATAGTTGTCACAAACAGGAGAAAATCTGCAGATGCTGGAAATCCGAGCAACACACAAAATGCTGGAGGAACTCAGCAGGCCAGGCCAGCTGTGGAAAAAAGTACAGTCGATGTTTTGGGCCAAAACCCATTGGCAGGAGATGGTTGTTAGCTTTATGGCAGCATGCATCAGTGTTTTGTGGAGTTGAGATTGTCCTCACCTGAACCCTCTGGAGCAGCTCCTGGGACTGTGCATCATTTTGATCAGCCTCCAGAATAACATCGGTCAGTTTGTGGATTATAACATCAAGTGGCCCCTGCTCCTCGATTGGTTTTTCCAAATCAAGCTGCAAAAGGAAGAGAATTAAAAGGTCAGAATGATTTGAAGGTTGGCCTCGGTGCCACAGATATGCAGCAAACTGATAAGACAGTCACACCCTTACTGATATTAATTACCTGTTTACAGGGAGTTAGCTGGAAACACATCTCATGCAAGCTCATAGTTTTTATTTGCAATCAAAAGGTATGTCAATTATAGCTCGATCCACAATCAAATTTAAGTACAAAGTCTTCAATGGAACTTCAATGCACTATCAGTTCATCCAAGAGTATGAACTAGTGCCATGGGATCTGTCTCAGTCCCAAAGATTAATAGCTCATCTTCCCCAGGGCGTACAGGTGCAGTTCTACACTGTCATCATAGGCAGCATGTTTTTATATAATTCTTTATAATGGTTGAATGTTATTTTTTGTTACTCATCAGGTCATGACCAGCACACCGCAGTAAATTCCTCATTCATGTAAATATATGTGACAAATAAAATTTTATTTTAATTTTTATTTTACTTAGAAATATAAGTCGCAATAGGCCCTTCCATCCCACCAAGCTGCGCTCCCCTGCAAACCTACCTAAGTGTAAGGGGTTTCTTCTTTTATGTTACTGCTGAGGCTAATCAAAATGGCTTTCTTGTTATGTTAGAATAAAATGGCTTCTTTGTTATTCTAATTGCTGAGAAAGTTCTCTCTCTAGCAGCTTGTTTGGGTTATAAAGAGAATTGTATTCATTTGCTAACCAATTGGGATAGATGTTATTCTTTCTTGTGTGTCTCTAAGCTATTGTTTTTCGTGGGCTTTGGGGCAGAAGGTGCGATGGGGACAGAGCTCACGCGATGCTGTAAACTGGGTGGCGGACTGACCCTGAGCGGGAGTCTGAGGCCCAGGGTCTTCGGCAAGGAGAGGAGATGAAGACAGACTCATGTAGAGCATCTGGTCGACCACTGTGGTTGATCCCAGGCAGCAGGTCGAGGGGGTCAGAGGGGATCGAATGGTGGAAAGAAGACTCCGTTAATTGAGCTCCAACGGTTGTGCACAAAGTGGTTGAACTTTGATAACTTTGGTGCCTTTTATTTTCCTTTTATATTTTATCTCTATTAATTACGTAGTTCCAGTAAGATCTATAAAGTATAATCATTTACTCACATATGGTGTATTGTCTGTTATTTGGCGGGGTGGGGTACATCACACAGCATCCACACAAACTTGATTACCCAGTTTTGTGGGGCTGAAGGCTGCTCCCCCTAGACGGAAGCGAGCTGAGAGAGCCTGAGGCTTACCAGGGGGCTACATAAGTAACCCTAGCCTTATCATGGGGTAATTTACAATGACCAAATTAACCTACTAACCAGTACGTCTTTGGATTGTGGGAGGAAACCAGAGCAACGGGGGAAGCCTATGGGGTCATGGGAAGAAGATACAAACTCCTTGCAGAAGAGGCCGTAATTGGAATCCAAACTCCAGCACCCCAAGCTGTATTAGAGTCGTGTTAAAAACTATGGTACAGTGGCAACCAAAGTTGGCACTTCTTGATTTATCCCTTGCTTAAAACAAAATTTCAGTTGATTTTTTTAAACATTGCTATCTGTGGGATCCTGCTATGCCCAAATTCTTGTTTGTCTAATGTTGCTAGAATGACTATACTGTAGCGGTGTGCTACACACAGCGCTAGAATAACCACATGGAGTTGGTGAGTTAGAGTTGCAATGAAAGAGATTTAGTCAAACTTCGAGGCCTGCTTTAAAGCCTTCCCGTTCCCGCCCTCCCTGGGCGGGACTGCTGTGGGGAATGCATATTCCCAGACCCTTTCCTCGCGCGCGGGATTTTCCCCCCGCTGGTGAAGATGGTCTGCGCGCGTTGTTGTGAGCCGGTTCGTGGGTGCTAGAAAGTGGGTCGCCACATAACCCCCCCCCCCCCAGAACCGGCGATAGCTCCCCCAATGTCCACAGTCTGGATTGGCCTCTGTTTGGGAGGTCTGCCCCTGCGCCGCGGTGCCTGAGCCTGGACCGGCTGCGTCAAGTCCACATAGGCCGGTTTGAGTCAGTCCACCGTGAAAACCTCCTCTCCCCCCCCAATGTCCAGCACGAACGTGGACCCGTTGTTCCTGATCACCTTAAACTGCCCCTCGTAGGGCCGCTGTAGCGGTGCCTGGTGTCCGCCCCATCGTACAAAAAGAAACTTACAGTTCTGCAGGTCTTTGGGTACACAGGTCGGGCTCTGTCCGTGCTGTGAAGTGGGGATGAGGGCCAGGTTACCGAGCCTCTCCCGTAGTCTGTCCAGGACTGCTGCGGGTTCTTCCTCTTGCCCCCTTGGGGCTGGTATGAACTCTCCTGGGACTACCAGGGGTGCACCGTACACCAACTCGGCCGACGAGGTGTGCAGATCCTCCTTGGGCGCCGTGCGGATTCCGAGCAGGACCCAGGGAAGCTCGTCCACCCAGTTAGGCCCCTCCAGGCGGGCCATGAGAGCCGACTTCAGGTGACGGTGGAAGCGCTCCACTAGTCCGTTCGACTGTGGGTGTAGGCAGTTGTGTGGTGTAGCTGCGATCCTAAAAGGATAGCCGACTTCAGGCTGGAGGTGAACTGGGATCCCCTGTCGGAGGTAATGTGGGCCAGTACCCCGAAGCGGGCTACCCAGGTTGCGATCAGCACTCGGGCGCAGGAATCGGCGGTGGTGTCAGTGAGCGGGACTGCCTCTGGCCATCTGGTGAACCGGTCTATCATAGTTAGGAGGTACCGCACTCCTCGTGACACTGGCAGGGGCCCCACGATATCCACATGGATGTGGTCGAACCTCCGGCGGGTGGGTTCGAACCGCTGCGGCGGAGCCTTGGTGTGCCGCTGCTCCTTGGCCATTTGGCACCGCATGCACGTTTTGGCCCATTCGCTGACCTGCTTACGAAGTCCATGCCACACGAACCTGTTGGAGACCAGCCGGACGGTTGTCCTGATGGAGGGATGCGCTAAATTGTGAATGGACTCGAAAACCCGCCGGCGCCAGGCTGCTGGGACGACGGGGCGGGGTGGCCGGTAGCTACGTCACACAGTAGGATCCTCTCACCTGGGTCTACGGGGAGTTCTTGGAGCTGCAAACCGGAGACTGCAGTCCTGTAACTGGGGATCTCAGCGTCTGTCTGCTGTGCCTCTGCCAGCGCTGCATAGTCCACCCCCTGGGACAGGGCCTGTATGGTAGGTCTGGAAAGTGCGTCCACCACGACGTTGTCCTTTCCCGAGACATGCCGGATGTCCGTCGTGTACTCGGAGATGCAGGACAGATGTCGCTGCTGGCGGGACGACCAGGGGTCGGACACCTTCATGAACGCAAAGGTAAGCGGTTTGTGGTCTGTGAACACGGTGAAGGGCCTACCTTCTAAGAAGTACCTGAAATGCCGGATTGCCAGGTATAGTGCCAATAGCTCCCGGTCGAAAGCACTGTATTTGAGTTCAGGTGGTCGTAGGTGTTTGCTGAACAACGCCAGGGGTTGCCAGCGACCCTTGATGAGTTGTTCCAGCACTCCACCGACTGCTGTGTTGGATGTGTCCACAGTGAGGGCAGTAGGAACGTCCGTTCTGGGGTGCACTAGCATCGCGGCGTTTGCCAAGGCTTCTTTGGTTTTAACGAAAGCGGTTGCGGCCTCTTCATCCCCAGTAATGTCCTTGCCCTTACCCGATATCAGAGTGAACAGGGGTCGCATCGTTTGGGCTGCAGAGAGGAAGAAACGGTGGTAGAAATTCACCATACCCACTAATTCCTGCAGGCCTTTGATTGGGTTGGGTCGGGGCAAGTGGCAGACCGCGTCTACCTTGGCGGGCAGAGGGGTTGCCCCGTCTTTAGTAATCCTGTGGCCCAGGAAGTTGATGGTGTCGAGTCCGAACTGGCATTTGGCTGGGTTGATTGTAAGGCTGAATTTGCTAGGGCGGGAGTAGAGCTGGCGGAGGTGGGACAGATGCTCCTGCCGACTACTGCTGGCTATGAGGATGTCGTCCAAATAGATGAATGCAAAGTCCAGGTCATGTCCCACCGCGTCCATTAGCCGCTGGAAAGTCTGTGCGGCATTCTTTAGACCAAACGGCATTCGGAGGAATTCGAAAAGTCCGAACGGGGTGATAATTGCTGTTTTGGGGATGTCGTCCAGATGTACAGGGATTTGATGGTATCCCCGGACGAGGTCTACCTTGGAAAAGATCCTTGCACCATGTAGGTTTGCTGCGAAGTCTTGAATATGCGGCACAGGGTAGCGGTCTGGTGTTGTAGCCTCATTCAGTCTGCGGTAGTCACCGCATGGTCTCCAACCCCCCGTTGCCTTGGGCACCATGTGCAGGGGGGAGGCCCATGGGCTGTCAGACCGTCGTATGATCCCCAATTCCTCCATCTTCTTGAACTCCTCCTTCGCCAGTCGGAGCTTGCCCGGGGGAAGCCTTCGAGCACGGGCGTGGAGGGGTGGTCCCTGAGTCGGGATGTGGTGCTGTACTCTGCGCCTGGGCATGGCTGCCGTGAACTGCGGTGTCAGTAGTGATGGGAAATCCGCCAGGGCCCTGGTGAATTCGTCGTCGGACAGCGTGATGGAGTCCAGGTGTGGGGCTGGCAACTGTGCTTCACTGAGGGAGAACGTTTGAAAAGTCTTGGCGTGGACTAATCGCTTCCCTTGCAGGTCGACCAGCAGGCTGTGGGCTCGTAGAAAATCCACCCCTAGGAGTGGTTGGGCCACGGCGGCCAGTGTGAAGTCCCACGTGAACCGGCTGGAGCTGAACTGTAGCCGCACCGTGCGGGTGCCGTAGGTTCGTATTGGGCTGCCATTAGCGGCCCTCAGGGTGGGTCCCGGTTCTTTGTTGTGGGTGTCGTAACTCGTTGGAGGTAAGACGCTGATCTCTGCTCCGGTGTCGACCAAAAAGCGGTGTCCCGACTGCTTGTCCCAGACGTACAGGAGGCTGTCCTGATGGCCAGCCGCCGTAGCCATCAGCGGCGGCTGGCTCTGGCATTTCCCGGGAATTTGCAGGGTGGTCTGCAGCGGCAGGCCTCTGTGCCCCACCGCTGGTGGTAGAAACACCATTGTTCATTGGGCTCCTCACTCCCGTCGCTGGGTTTTTTAGGCTCTGCTGCCAGGCCTGGTCTGGTCTGTCGTTGGGCACGCGGCTTGGTGATCTGTGCGACGGATGCCCCTCTCTCTTTCCTGGCATTCCACAGCACATCTGCTCGGGCCGCCACCTCCCGGGGGTTGCTGAAATCTGCGTCGGACAGCAGCAAGCATATGTCCTCGGGCAGTTGCTCTAGGAACGCCTGCTCAAACATGAGGCAGGGTTTGTGTCCTTCAGCCAGGGCCAGCATCTCGCTCATTAATGCTGACGGCGGCCTGTCTCCCAAACCATTCAGGTGCATTAAGCGGCGTGCTCGTTCACACCGTGAGAGTCCGAAAGTCCTTATGAGCAGGGCTTTGAATGCTGTGTATTTGCCGTCCTCCGGGGGCGACTGTATAAACTCCTCAACTTATGCAGCAGTCTCTTGGTCGAGGGAGCTCAGCACGTAGTAGTAGCGAGTGGACTCCGAGGTTATCTGCCGAATGTGGAATTGAGCTTCTGCTTGTTCAAACCATAATTGGGGTCGCAGCATCCAGAAGCTTGGCAGTTTTAACGAAACTGCGTGAACAGATGCGGCGTCGGTCATCTCTGGTCCAAATATCGTTTGGGCCGTCGGGGTCACCAATTGTAGCGGTGTGCTACACACAGCGCTAGAATAACCACACGGAGTCGGTGAGTTAGAGTTGCGATGAAAGATTTATTCAGATTTCGCGGCCTGCTTTAAAGCCTTCCTGTTCCCGCCCTCCCCGGGCGGGACTGCTGTGGGGAATGCATATTCCCAGACCCTTTCCGCGCGCGGGATTTTCCCCTGCTGGTGAAGATGGCCTGGCGCCCTTTTTGGGGCCGGCCCTCTGCCTGCGCGCGCTGTTGTGAGCCGGTTCGTGTGTGTCAGAAAGTGGGTCGCCACAATACAACTGATTCCGGTTAACTCGGACACAATGGGACCAGTACATTTTTGTCCAATTAAGCAATAGCTCCGATTAGCTGAAGCTTCATGAAAATAGTTTAAAAGGTATAAAAAAGACAAACTGAGTAACCAGTTATATATTTAAATGAAATGCAGAAAAAAATAGAACACTACCAATACTATAAAACTAGTTATCGGCAGACGAATTTGTAGCTGCCACTGTCCTTTTGATTGACTGTCAATGAAGAAGTCAGCACAGGCACCTATAATGCAGATAGTGGCCTGCCTTCATACAATGCTTGGACGACTGCATCCTCCAAATCTTCACTTTCAATATAACATTCAAGATTGTTTGTGATACCTTCATAAATTCCAACTTATTGAAGTAGTGAAATCGTTTCATTTTCACTCCTGGCCATTTCTGTCATCTCCAAGCCTGAATGCTTGAAACTGCAGTGAGCAAAACAGTTCTGAATCGTCTTATTACTTATTTCTTGCCAACTGTCAATGACAAAAATCACTGCTTTTCGAACGCAAACACAGGCAAAAATGCTATTTAAAAACTACGCACTCTAAGCACAGTATAGTGTCTAACAGCCTCAACGTGCACACAACTGACACTAATTGGAAATTATTCGGCAACAGTCTCCTGCCTAGTGTCCAAACAAACAAAAGGAATCCCAGCTATTTTCTCGATTTAGTTTTGTTCTTTCAGAGTTGTCCCAAATCAATGGCTGGCCCGATTAACCGATGGCCCAATTAACCAGAATTCATTGTACTCTTTAAATGTGGTGAGATCTCTGTCATGTTTCGTCCTGAAAATCCATCCATTATTTCTGTACTAAGCAAACACACAGAGCCTGGCGAATATCTTTCTGTTGTCTCCTGTACGTCCCTGGCATTTTGTGCTTGGCCTATTTGATTGAGTTCAACCTTCACACTGTTATATCCAGATTATTATGCTGATAATAGTTAACAAGGGAATTCTCTGTCAATCATAAACTCAACGGAAACCAGGAACTCTATTTTTAAAATGTCACCAGTCTTTCAGGTTTACCAGAGAGTATGTGCTATAACGAGAGGTTGGACAAACTTGGATTGTTTTCTCTGAAGTGGTAGAGGCTGAGAGGAGATCTGACAGGAATATTTAAGATTATGAGAGGCATTGATAGAGTAGATAGTAGATTTTTTTCCAGGGTTGAAATGTCTAATACCAGAGGGCATGCATTTAAGGTGAAAGGGAGTCATTTCAAAGGAAATGTGATGGGTAGGTTGTTTTTTTTACACAGAGAGTGGTGGGTGCCTGGAATGTGCTGTCTCAGGGGTGCTGGTAGAGGCAGAAACATTAGGGACACAAATGTGAAGAGAATGGAAGGATATGGACATTGTATCAGCAGAGGGATTAGTTTAGTTGGTCATTTGATTACTAATTTAATTGGTTTGGCAAAATACTGTGGCTAGAGGAACCTATCCCTGTGCTGTATTGTTTTATGTTGTGGAGACTGGAACTGTACAACACAGGACGGTTACGAGAAAGCTCTCGTAATCTGTGACACAAGTAATTTTCACATTTTGTCTATTCTAAAGTATAATGCTATATCTCATTCCATGATGTAATGTACAAATCAACAACATTAAAGCTAATACAATCCCCATTTCACAATGGAGAACTGCGTTCACTCGACTGCAAAGATTACTAAAACTAAATCATAATTAACAATGGAATGCGGTTTGGCAAAGCTTCATGTTGTACTGAAGTAACTATAGTGATGACCTGTGTTATACGATGACAGGACACATGAGAATGTTCTTAGAAACTTAAAAAGATTTGCAAGTTAAACATGAATGCATGGGTGATTGTCTTTACTATAACTTTGCCTCAGGGATCTGTTCTGGGACCCCTACTCTTTGTGATGTTTATGGATGAGGAAGTGGAGGGATGGGTTAGTAAATTTGCTGATGACACAAAAGTTTGGGGTGTTGTGGATAGTGTGGAGGGCTGTCAGAGGTTACAGCGGGACATTGATAGGATGCAAAACTGGGCTGAGAAGTGGCAGATGAAGTTCAACCCAGAAAAGTGTGAGGTGGTTCATTTTAGTAGGTCAAATATGATGGCAGAATATAGTATTAATGGTAAGACTCTTAGCAGTGTGCAGGATCAGAGGGATCTTGGGGTCCAAGTCCATAGGACACTCAAAGCTGCTACACAGGTTTACTCTGTGGTTAAGAAGGCATATGGTGCATTGGCCTTCATCAATTGTGGGATTGAATTTAAGAGCCGAGAGGTAAAGTTGCAGCTATATAGGACCCTGGTCAGACCCCACTTGGAGTACTGTGCTCAGTTCTGGTCACCTCACTACAGGAAGGATGTGGAAACCATAGAAAGGGTGCAGAGGAGATTTACAAGGATGTTGCCTGGATTGGGGAGCATGTCTTATGTTAACAGGTTGAGTGAACTCTGCCTTTTCTCCTTGGAGCAATGGAGGATGAGAGGTGACCTGATAGAGGTGTATAAGATAATGAGAGGCATTGATCGTGTGGATAGTCAGAGACCTTTTCCCAGTGCTGAAATGGCTGCCCAAGAGGGCATAGTTTTAACATACTTGGAAGTAGGTACAGAGGAGACGTCAGTGGTAAATTGTTTACGCAGAGTGGTGAGTGCGTGGAATGGGCTGCCGGCGGCGGTGGTGGAGGCGGAAACGATAGAGTCTTTTGAGAAACTCCTGGGTGGACACATGGAGCATAGAAAAACAGAGGGCTATGGGTAAGCCTAGGTAGTTCTAAGGTAAGGACATGTTCGGCACAGCTTTGTGGGCCGAAGGGCCTGTATTGTGCTGTAGGTTTTCTATGTTTCTAATTCCAGGAGTTCTGTTACCCACCTGCTCTATTCAGAAGGCTAAACCTAACATTGGAGATATTAAAATGCGTTGGATACACTCTGTTAGACCCACAATTAATTGCTGCTCATTATTTCCTTCATATTGCTGAGGACTTTTGGCTTTTGACTGAGAACATGGGATTGTACCATAGTCAGCTGTCTGACCTGCTGGATTCTATACCCAGATGCTTCCAGGAGCACCCAGGCATATTCTCAAGGAGTGTAGGAATTCAAGCACAAGGGCCGAGTGTTTCTTACTAAATTGTGCTATAGTTTCATGTGTACTTCAAGAATCCAATATTGCTGAAAAACCCTGCTGAGCTTCTTGGGGAAAAGTGACCTGTCAAATAACAAACTGGACACCAGTCACAACGGTTCTATTAGTACAGTACTGCATTGTGTCCCTGTCAGGAACTGGGTGCAAAATTCATTTTGCTGATTTACTTAGATACACAGCTTAGAACAGGTCCTTCTGTCCCAGCGAGCTACTCCACCTATTTAATTCTCGACTGATCAGAGGACAATTACCAAGTAACCTACTAACTGGGACGTCTTTGGACTGTGGGCGAAAACAAGAGCACCCGGAGGAAACCCATGCAGTCACCGGGAGAAATGCACAAATTCCTTACAAACAGCATCAGAATTGAACTCTGAACTCTGACACTCCAAGCTGTAATAGCATCACGCTACTCTACCGTGACGCCCTACATAGGCATAGAATTGTGTTGTGTCTATGTAATTAGTTGCCACAGCAGCATCATCGGAACAGGGGAGATTCTCCGAGCCCTTCCACAAGCTCATCTTCATTTGCCCTGTTGTGGGTTAATACTCTTAATAGCATCACGGTTTCCCAGGATTGGATAGACAAAATTAGGGTGAGAATGGAGAGATTTAATAGGAACCAGAGGGTGGTCTCCTTGCCCAGAGGGTGCTCAATATATGAAACGCACTGCCAGAAGAAGTGGATGAGGACTGTCCATTTATAACATTTAAAAGTGAGGTCGGAGATGGTATTAAACAGGAAATTAGAAATGTGTGCAATAAAGGAACAGCAGTTATAATGGGTGACTTCAATCTACATGTAGATTGGGTGAACCAAATTGGTAAAGGTGCTGAGGAAGAGGATTTCTTGGAATGTATGCGGGATGGTTTTTTGAACCAACATGTCGAGGAACCGACTAGAGAGCAGGCTATTCTGGACTGGGTTTTGAGCAATGAGGAAGGGTTAATTAGCAATCTTGTCGTGAGAGGCCCCTTGGGTAAGAGTGACCATAATATGGTGGAATTCTTCATTAAGATGGAGAGTGGCATAGTTAATTCAGAAACAAAGGTTCTGAACTTAAAGAGGGGTAACTTTGAAGGTATGAGACGTGAATTAGCTAAGATAGACTGGCAAATGACACTTAAAGGATTGACGGTGGATATGCAATGGCAAGCATTTAAAGGTTGCATGGATGAACTGCAACAAATGTTCATCCCAGTTTGGCAAAAGAATAAATCAAGGAAGGTAGTGCACCCGTGGCTGACAAGAGAAATTAGGGATAGTATCAATTCCAAAGAAGAAGCATACAAATTAGCCAGAAAAAGTGGCTCACCTGAGGACTGGGAGAAATTCAGAGTTCAGCAGAGGAAGACAAAGGGCTTAATTAGGAAGGGGAAAAAAGATTATGAGAGAAAACTGGCAGGGAACATAAAAACAGACTGTAAAAGTTTTTATAGATATGTAAAAAGGAAAAGACTGGTAAAGACAAATGTAGGTCCCCTGCAGACAGAAACAGGTGAATTGATTATGGGGAGCAAGGATATGGCAGACCAATTGAATAATTACTTTGGTTCTGTCTTCACTAAGGAGGACATAAATAATCTTCCAGAAATAGTAGGGGACAGAGGGTCCAGTGAGATGGAGGAACTGAGCGAAATACATGTTAGTAGGGAAGTGGTGTTAGGTAAATTGAAGGGATTGAAGGCAGATAAATCCCCAGGGCCAGATGGTCTGCATCCCAGGGTGCTTAAGGAAGTAGCCCAAGAAATAGTGGATGCATTAGTGATAATTTTTCAAAACTCGTTAGATTCTGGACTAGTTTCTGAGGATTGGAGGGTGGCTAATCTAACTCCACTTTTTAAAAAAGGAGGGAGAGAGAAACCGGGGAATTATAGACCGGTTAGCCTAACGTCGGTGGTGGGGAAACTGCTGGAGTCAGCTATCAAGGATGTGATAACAGCACATTTGGAAAGCGGTGAAATCATCGGACAAAGTCAGCATGGATTTGTGAAAGGAAAGTCATGTCTGACGAATCTCATAGAATTTTTTGAGGATGTAACTAGTAGAGTGGATAGGGGAGAACCAGTGGATGTGGTATATTTGGATTTTCAGAAGGCTTTTGACAAGGTCCCACACAGGAGATTAGTGTGCAAACTTAAAGCACACGGTATTGGGGGTAAGGTATTGGTGTGGGTGGACAGTTGGTTAGCAGACAGGAAGCAAAGAGTGGGAATAAACGGGACCTTTTCAGAATGGCAGGCGGTGACTAGTGAGGTACCGCAAGGCTCAGTGCTGGGACCCCAGTTGTTTACAATATATATTAATGACTTGGATGAGGGAATTAAATGCAGCATCTCCAAGTTTGCGGATGACACGAAGCTGGGTGGCAGTGTTAGCTGTGAGGAGGATGCTAAGAGGATGCAGGGTGACTTGGATAGGTTGGGTGAGTGGGCAAATTCATGGCAGATGCAATTTGATGTGGATAAATGTGAGGTTATCCACTTTGGTGGCAAAAACAGGAAAACAGATTATTATCTGAATGGTGGCCGATTAGGAAAAGGGGAGGTGCAATGAGACCTGGGTGTCATTATACACCAGTCATTGAAAGTGGGCATGCAGGTACAGCAGGCGGTGAAAAAGGCGAATGGTATGCTGGCATTTATAGCGAGAGGATTCGAGTACAGGAGCAGGGAGGTACTACTGCAGTTGTACAAGGCCTTGGTGAGACCACACCTGGAGTATTGTGTGCAGTTTTGGTCCCCTAATCTGAGGAAAGACATCCTTACCATAGAGGGAGTACAAAGAAGGTTCACCAGATTGATTCCTGGGATGGCAGGACTTTCATATGAAGAAAGACTGGATGAACTGGGCTTGTACTCATTGGAATTTAGAAGATTGAGGGGGGATCTGATTGAAACGTATAAGATCCTAAAGGGATTGGACAGGCTAGATGCAGGAAGGTTGTTCCCGATGTTGGGGAAGTCCAGAACGAGGGGTCACAGTTTGAGGATAGAGGGGAAGCCTTTTAGGACCGAGATTAGGAAAAAATTCTTCACACAGAGAGTGATGAATCTGGGGAATTCTCTGCCACAGGAAACAGTTGAGGCCAGTTCATTGGCTATATTTAAGAGGGAGTTAGATATGGCCCTTGTGGCTACGGGGGTCAGGGGGTATGGAGGGAAGGCTGGGGCGGTGTTCTGAGTTGGATGATCAGCCATGACCATAATAAATGGCGGTGCAGGCTCGAAGGGCCGAATGGCCTACTCCTGCACCTATTTTCTATGTTTCTATGTTAAAAGACACTTGGTCAGGTCCACAGATCAGAAAGGTTAGCAGGATAAGGGGACTAACACAGAGAAATGGGACTAGCATAGCTGAGAATTTTAGTCATTACAGACCAATTGGGTCAAAAGGCCTGTTTTGGTGCTGTATGAGAAAGAAAAATTTGTTAACACAAATAATTCAAGACTAAGATCTTAGTCAAGTTTAGCTGAAGAAAGTGGTTTGAAGATTTAAGCAAACCAAGTGATTTAAGTTTTTAATATATCCCAGCATCGAGAACATTTTCAAAAGACGATGCCTCAAAAAGGCGGCATCCATCATTAAGGACTATCACCCTGGACGTGCCCTCTTCTCATTGCTACCATCAGGGAGGTGGTACAGGAGACTGAAGACACACATTCAACATTTCAGGCACAGCTTCTTCCCCTCCACCATCAGATTTCTGAATGGACAATGAATCCATGAACAGTACCTCAGCATTTTTCTTCTCTTTCTGCACTATTATTTTTTTTCATTATGATTTATAGTGTTTTATTATAAATTGCAATGTGCTGCTGCTACAAAACAACAAATTTCAGGATGCATGCCAATGATATTAAACCTGATTCTGATTTTTTAAGCTAGACTCAACCAGTCTTGGAAGTGGTGCCTGCAGTATGAAGAGCAAAAGGAAATTCAGAGAATCATAAGAGATAATGAGAAAGAGTATCATAAGTCAAAGTCTCAGAGTATGGTATTCAGTCTTTGTACTTGTACTGGTTTTACCTCATTCTAACCCAGCGTTCTCCACATTCACCGCAATGTACATCCGCAGTTCCAAACAAACACAAGTACTATTACCACATTTAGTAAAATCATACATCGAAAAAATTTCATTTAAATTGTCAAAATTGTGAAAGTGCCTCACTAAGAGTGAGTTGCTTGGAAACAGGGCTCTGTAAGTCATTTCGTAGAAAGAAAGCAACAACTTGATAAATTATTATTTAGCTATTTGGCAATTAGGTGTTAAATTGCCTTAGTCCTTGAAGAATACGCTGTAATAGGGTTCATTTTATGAAGAGGTACTGTGACTGTGGAATTCTTTGCCACAGGTAGCTGTGGAGACAAGTCATTGGGTACATTTAATGCGAAGGTTGACAGCTTCTTGATTAGTCAAGAGAAGATAGGGGAATGGGGTTGAGAAGGATAATAAATCAGCCATGATGGAATGGCAGAATAGCCTTGATGGGCTGAATAGTCTAATTCAAAGTTGCTGGTGAACGCAGCAGGCCAGGCAGCATCTCTAGGAAGAGGTACAGTCGACGTTTCGGGCCGAGACACTTTGTCAGGACTAACTGAAGGAAGAGTTAGTAAGATGTTTGAAAGTGGGAGGGGGAGGGGGAGATCCAAAATGATAGGAGAAGACAGGAGGGGGAGGGATGGAGCCAAGAGCTGGACAGGTGATTGGCAAAAGGGGATACAAGAGGATCATGGGACAGACGGCCCAGGGAGAAGGAAAAGGGGGAGGGGGGAGAAAGCCTAGAGGATGGGCAAGGGGTATAGTCAGAGGGACAGAGGGAGAAAAAGGAGAGAGAGAAAAAGAATGTGTGTATATAAATAAATAACAGATGGGGTACAAGGGGGAGGTGGGGCATTAGCAGAAGTTAGAGAATGTATATAAATAACGGATGGGGTACGAGGGGGAGGTGACCTCCCCCTCCCACATTTAAATTTCTTACTAGCTCTTTCTTCAGTTAGTCCTGACGAAGGGTCTCGGCCTGAAACGTTGACTGTACCTCTTCCTAGAGATGCTGCCTAGCCTGCTGTGTTCACCAGCAACTTTGATGTGTGTTGCTTGAATTTCCAGCATCTGCAGAATTCCTCGTGTTTGCGATAGTCTAATTCAGCTCTGTTGTCTTGTGGTCTATTGTATTCTTTGTTACAATAATCAGAAATTCCGAACTGATCCAGTGATAGAGCAGACTCGATGGGACAAATGGCCTAATTCGGCTTCTATGTCTTCTAGACTTTTGTCCTGAAAAGTCCACTCAACTAATCAACACAAAATAATCTGCAGATGCTGGGGTCAAAATTTCCACGGATGCTGCCTGACCTGCTGAGTTCCTCCAGCGTGTTGTGAGTGTCCACTCAACTAATGCCTGATCATGATGCACCACCTGGAACAAAGCAACATATCTATCCTGCCATTTTTAAAAGTCAGTTGACTCATGTTGAATTTCCAGCATCTGCAGATTTTTGTAGTGTCTGTGAGTCCAAGTGAATGTGTGAATTCAGTAAAAACAAAACCTCGCTGTAGTTCACAAAACTAAATATCCCTGGACATTTCAATGGAGTGTGATCAATTTTAACATCATTACATAAAAACAAACCCTCAGGCAAAGTCTTGGCCAAATGAAGATGTTTTAAGATAGGATGGATGGTAAAAAAGCAAAGACAGCGTGCAGTCAGACTGTCAGGAAGGGCAGGCAGATGATAGGACAGAACTGCAGCCAGCAGGGTGAGTATCAGTGCATTAGGGATGCAGAATCAAAAAGGGTAGCAAATACAACACTCAAAGTGTTATTTCTTATTCTCCATGCATTGAGATACAAGGTGGATGATCTTGTTACACTATTAGAGAGTATCAGATATGACGCTGTGGCCATCACTGAATCGTAGCTGAAGGACAGTTGTAGTTGGGAGCAGAATGTCCAAGGTTACATGTCCTGTCCAAGGGATAGGAAGGTAGGCAGAGGGGGTGGTGTGGCTCTGCTGGTAAAGAATGGTATCAAATCAGTAGAAAGATGTGACATAGGATCAGATGTTGAATTCTTCCGAGTTGAGATAAGAAACTGCAAGGGTAGAAGGACCCGAATGCTACTCATATACAGGCCTCCCAACAGTAGCTGGGATGTGGACCACAGATTACAATGGAGATAGAAAGGACATGTCAAAGGGACAATGTTATGATAGTCTTGGGACATTTCAACATGCACATCGATTGGGATAATCAGGTTGGTAATGGATCTCAAGAGAGTGAGTGTGTTAAATGCCTGTGAGGTGGCTTTTTAGAGCAGCTTGTTGTTGAGCCTACTAGGGGAGCGCTATACTGGATTGGGTGTTATGTAATGAACCAGAAATGATTAGGGAGCTTAAGGTGAAAGAACACTTAAGGTAATGATCACAATATGATTGACTTCAACTTGAAATTTGATAGAGAGAAAGTAAAGTCTGATGTAGCAGTATTTCAGTGGAGTAAGGGAAATTACAGTGGTATGAGAGAGGAGATGGCCAAAGTAAACTGGAAGGAGCTGCTGGCAGAGATGACAGCAGAGCAGCAATGCTGTGAGTTTCTGGGGAAAATGAGGAAGGTGCAGGATAGATATATTCCAAAAATGAAGAAATACCCAAATGGCAAAATAGTACATCCGTGGCTGACAGGGGAAGTCAAAGCTAATGTAACAGCAAAAGAGAGGGCATACAACAAAGCAAAAATTAGTAGGAAGATAGAGGATTGGGAAGCTTTTAAGAACTTACAGTGAGCAACTAAAATAATCATTAGAAAGGAAAGAAGAAATATGAAAGGAAGCTAGCGAACAATATCAAAGCGGACAGTAAAAAATAAAAGAAAGATGAGATTGAATATAGGACTGCTTGAGAATGAGGCAGAAGAAATAATGACTGGGGAACAAGGAGATGGCTGATGAACAAAGTGAGATATTTTGCATCAGTCTTTACTGTAGAAAACACTAGCAGTGTGCCAGATGTTGGAGGGTGAAAGGGAAGAGAAGTGAGTGCAGTTACTATTGCAAGGAAGAAGGGGCTCAAAAGCTGAAAGGCCCAAGGGTACATAAAGTCGCCTGGACCAGATGAACTGCACCCTAGGGTTTTGAAAGAGGTAGCGGTGGAGAATCATTGTACTCTGGCATGGTCCTGGAGAACTGGAAGATTGCAAATGTCACTCCACTCTTTAAGAAAGGAGGAAGGCAGCAGAAAGGAAATTATAGACCAGCTAGCCTAACCTCAGTGGTTGGGAAGAGGTTGGCATCAATTGTTAAGGATGAGGTTATGTAGTACTTGTCGACATAGGATAAAATAAACTGATTCCTAAGCTCCGGAACCTGGGCCTTAGCACTCAGATCTGCAGCTGAATCTTCAACTTCCTCACACACAGGACCCAGGGGACAAGCTCTCCACTACAATCACTCTGAGCACCAGTGCCCCACAAGGCTGTGTACTCAGCCCCCTGCTGTACTCACTGTACACCCATGATTGTGTAGCTAAGTTTCCATCAAACTCAATATATAAGTTTGCTGATGACGCAACAATTGTAGGCTGTATCTCGGGTAATGATGAGTTTGAGTACAGAGAGGAAATTAAGAACCCGGTGGCAAGGTGCGAAGACAATAACCTATCCCTCAAAGTCAGCAAGACGAAGGAATTGGTTGTTGACTTCAGAAGGAGTAGCGGACCGCACGACCCAATTTACTTCGGTGGTGCGCAAGTGGAACAGGTCAAAAGCTTTAAGTTCCTCGAGGTCAATATCACAAATAACCTGACTTGGTCCAACCAAGCAGAGTAAGGAGGTGTTGATGAGGCTCTATGGGGCACTGGTGAGACTTCATTTGGAATACTGTGTGCAGTTTTGGGCCCCCTATCTTAGAAGGGATGTTCTGATGTTGGAGAGAGTTCAGAGAAGATTTACGAGGGTGATTCCTGAAATGCAGGGGCTAACATATGAGGAGTGTTTGTCGGCTGTTGGACTGTATTCATTAGAGTATAGAAGAACGAGAGGGGATCTCATAGAAACATTTCGAATGTTGAAAGGGTTGGACATAGTAGATGTGGAAAGGCTGTTTCCTTTGGTGGGCGAGTCCAGGACACGAGGCCACAGAATTAGAGGGTACCCATTTAAAACAGAGATGAAGAGAATTTTTTTTAGCCAGGAGGGTCGTGGATTTATGGAATTCGTTGCCACATACAGCTGTGGAGGCCCGATCATTGAGGGCGTTTAAGGAGGAGATTGATAGGTATCTAATTAGTCAGGGTATCAAGGGATATGGGGAAAAAGCCAGAAATTAGAACTAGATGGGAGAATAGTTTAACTCATGGTGGAGTGGCGGAGCAGACTCGATGGGCTGAATGGCCTACTTCTGCTCCTTTGTCTTGTGATCTTGTGATCTATTATTTAAATGGTAAAATAATACAGCATGCTGCTGTGCAGAAGGACTTGGGAGTGCTTGTGCATGAATCACACAAGGTTGGCTTGCAGGTACAACTGGTTATTAGGGAGGCAAATGGAATATTGGCCTTCATTGCTAGAGAGATTGAATTTAAGAGCAGGGAGGTCATGCTGCAACTGTACAGGGTACTGGTGAGGACGCACCTGGAGTACTGTGTGCAGTTCTGGTCTCCTTACTTGAGAAGGATATACTGGCTTTGGAAGCGGTACAGAGGAGGTTCACCAGGTTGATTCCAGACATGAGGGGGTTAACCAAGAGGAGAGATTGTGTCGCCTGGGATTAATCGCTGGAATTCAGAAGAATCAGAGGAGATCTTATAGAAACATATAAAATTATGAAAGGGATAGATAAGATAGAGGCAGGAAAGTTGTTTCTACTGGTAGGTGAGACTAGATCTCAGGGACATAGCCTCAAGATTTGGGAGAGTAAATTTAGGACAGGGATGAGAAGGAACTGCTTTTCCCAGACTAGTGAATCTGTGCAATTCTCTGCCCAATGAAGCAGTGGAGGCTGCATCAGTAAATATATTTAAGACAAGGTTGGATAGTCATAGTCATAGTTTATTAATCCTGGGGAAAATTGGTTTTTGTTACAGTTGCTCCATAAATAATAAATAGTAATAGAACCATAAATAGTTAAATAGTAATATGTAAATTATGCCAGGAAATCAGTCCAGGACCAGCCTATTGGCTCAGGGTGTCTGACCCTCCAAGGGAGGGTTTGTAAAGTTTGATGGCCACAGGCAGGAATGACTTCCTATGACGCTCTGTGTTGCATCTCGATGGAATGAGTCTCTGGCTGAATGCACTCCTGTGCCCACCCAGTACATTATGTAGTGGATGAGAGACATTGACCAAGATGGCATGCAACTTGGACAGCATCCTCTTTTCAGACACCACCGACAGAGAGTCCAGTTCCATCCCAACATCACTGGCCTTACGAATGAGTTTGTTGATTCTGTTGGTGTCTGCCACCCTCAGCCTACTGCCCCTGCACACAACAGCAAACATGATAGCACTGGCCACCACAGACTCGTAGAACATCCTCAGCATCGTCCAGCAGATGTTAAAGGACCTCAGTCTCCTCAGGAAATAGAGACGGCTCTGACCTTTCTTGTAGACAGCCTCAGTGTTCTTAGACCAGTCCAGTTTATTGTCAATTCGTATCCCCAGGTATTTGTAATCCTCCACCATGTCCACACTGACCCCCTGGATGGAAACAGGGGTCACTGGTACCTTAGCTCTCCTCAGGTCTACCACCAGCTCCTTAGTCTTTTTCACATTAAGCTGCAGATAATTCTGCTCACACCATGTGACAAAGTTTCCTACCGTAGCCCTGTACTCAGCCTCACCTTTTTGTTTGCAGATTTTTGCATAGGGGAATTATGGGTTATGGGGAACAGGCAGGTATGTGAAGATGAATCCACGGTCAGATCAGCCATGAACTTATTGAATGGCAGAGCAGGCTCGATGGGTAAATGGCACTCCTGCTCCTAATTCTTATGTTCTTATAAGTCCATCAGCTTTCCTAAATTATGCACCTCAGCATTTGAGATTTTAGCCGATCTGTAGCATGTCGGAGATCATGGTACAAATCCCCACCACGATTGCTCCTAGATACTTCCCCAGACTTCTCACAATTCCGAGATTCACCTTTAAATCACAGCAATCTTTGTTGGAAAGCTCACCTTCTGTAATTCAGTCACCCAACAGACATGATAGCAATTTACTTGTAAAAAAGCTTAGCTTACAAAACATTGTTCCCACAAGAACACAATTGGTACGTACAGGACCCATTTATGCCAAAGAGTCATTGGAAAACAGTTATTTCACAGAGAAGTGTAATTGCAGCAGTTCATTTATTGCAATTTAATAATCAGTGGTTTGGGGTTTTTCTTTTTGAAGGCAAATTAGCTTGAAATGGAAAGCCAAATTTACATTTACCAGAATTGGAATTCTTGAAAAATAGTTGTCAAACAGAACAACTACCAGCCCCAAATTCAGCTTCTTGAACCAACATGCCTGAGCTGAAACCCAAACAGAGGAAGCAAAAAGACAGAGCATGTCATCAAGGGAAAGAACTGCGACAGAACAGAGAGAGAAAGTGACCAGGAGGGAAAAACAGCAGAGAGACTTGTTTGACCCGTCTCCCCATCTCCCTCTCTTATCACATTTCTACTTTCCACTGTTTCTTCTACTTCCTGCTTTCCCCAAGCAGTGAGGCTGATCAATCCTTCTACCCACTAACCCACCCACAAGCAAAGGCAGAGCATGTCGTCAAGGGAAAAAACTGGGACCGAACAGAGAGTGAAAGTGATCGAGAGAGAAAAACAGAAAAGAGGCCCATTTGACCTGTCTGTAACTTCAACAGTCTTCAGTTTTCCTTTGGACTTGGAGGCAATTTGATGTGGCAGAACCAAGCAAGGCAAGGCCCGTTGCCGAGAGCATGGAAGAGAATGAAAGATCAGACACTGGCCAGATTGATGCCATGGGGTCCTGGCGCCAGAAGTGACTGAGCATGATGTGCGGATGGAGATTTACAGGCCAAATCCAAACCGCAAAGTCTGGTGTATCCAAGCAGTAGAACCTGCTGTATGGATGGACAGTAAAGTGCCAGGTCAGATTGAAAAGGTCAGAGTGTCGCAGACCGATGTGAGGTATGGGCCGGTTTAGATCACTGCTTGAAGCATTAGAACCGGATGTTCAGGCCAGATTGAAAAGGTCAGGGTGCCGGGGCCCAAGACGAAATAAGGGCCAATTAAGGTCGCTGCTCCAGAATGTTTACTCTGTTCTGTGCTGAACCACGGGATTCTTGCAGCTTCAGTTCAGAAACACGTTTTGCTTGTGGTTACAGTTTGCATGATACTTTTCTTCATTGCACATTGGGTGTTCAACTGTCTTTATGGATTACTTTATTCTTTTATTTTCTTATGGACACGACATGTTTTTTTAATTCTCTGCACATTGGTGAGCGCTGCATTGCGTGGAGGGGAGGTCAGTAGGCCGACAACTGGTGAGCGCTGTATCATGTGGAGGGAAGGATGGTAGGTTGATAATTGGTGAGCGCTGTATTGCACAGAGAGAAGGACCTTTGTGTCATTAGCAAATTTATTAACCCATCCAGGACACTTATAAACATCATGAAGAGTAAGGGTCCCAGAACCCTGATGCACACCACTGGTCACCGACCTCCATGCAGAATATGACCCGTCTACAACCACACTTTACTTTCTGTGGGCAAGCCAGTTCTGGATCCACAAAGCAATGTTCCCTTGGATCCCATGCCTCCTTACTTTCTCAATAAGCCTTGCATGGGGTACCTTGTCAAATGCCTTGCTGAAATCCATATACACTACACCTACTGCTCTACCTTCAACGTGTTTAGAAACATCCTCAAAAAATTCAATCAGGCTCATAAGGTACAACCTGCCTTTGACAAAGCCATGCTGACTATTCCTAATCATATTATGCTTCTCCAAATGTTCATAAATCCTGCCTCTCAGGATCTTCTCCATCAAATCACCAACCACTGAAGTAAGACTCACTGGTCTATAATTTCCTGGGCTATCTCAACTTCCTTTCTTGAATAAAGGAACAACATCTGCAACCCACCAATCCTCCAGAACCTATCCGTGTGGCGAACATGTACCTACTATAGAAATTACCTAGGGTTAGCTATAGCCCTCTATTTTTCTAAGCTCCATGTACCTATCCAGGAGTCTCTTAAAAGACCCTATCGTATCTGCCTCCACCACTGTCGCCAGCAGCCCATTCCACACACTCACCACCTTCTGTGTCAAAAAAACAACAACAACTTACCCCTGATATCTCCTCTGTACCTACTTCCAAGCACCTTAAAACTGTGCCCTCTCGTGCTAGCCATTTCAGCCCTGGGAAAAAGCCTCTGACTATCCACACAATCAAAGCCTTTCATCATCTTATACACCTCTTTCAGGTCATCTCTCATCCTCCGCCGCTCCAAGGAAAAAAGGCCAAGTTCACTCAACCTATTCTCATAAGGCATGCTCCCCAATCCAGGCAACATCCTTGTAAATCTCCTCTGCACCCTTTCTGTGGTTTCCACGTCCTTCCTGTAGTGAGGTGACCAGAACTGAGCACAGTACTCCAAGAGGGGCCTGACCAGGGTCCTATATAGCTGCAACATTACCTCTCAGCTCTTAAACTCAATCCCACAGTTGATGAAGGCCAATGCACTGTATGTCTTCTTAACCACGGAGTCAACCTGCGCAGCAGCTTTGAGCTTTTAAGTATGAAAGAGAAAGAAAAAGTAATTTCAAGCAAGGTAAGCTAAGCTTAACTATCTTTTTTTTTAAAGAAAGGTTGGCTAAAAATTCATTCTCCACTCAAAAAGAGCATTGACAATTATTTTTGGATTATTATATCTACAACTTACTGATCACGCTAACATACCATGAGCTGTAGATAGAATAACCTTTATGCAGAGGTTCCCTGAGACCTGAAAAGTATTTCAAGGGTTCCTCCAAGGCAAAAAGGTTGAGAAAGGCAGATCTAAACAAATGCAATACCTACATCAGGCTGTTGTTTATTGAATACAGGTTGGCATTCAACACCAACATCCCTTCTTTTCTAATCAACAAGCTTCAAAACCTGGGCCCCTGTACCCCACCCTCATCCTTATGTTCTTTATCAGGAGACCATGGCCAGTATGGATTGGTAGTAACGTTGGATTCTTGCTAACAGTCCACACAGAGTCACCTCAAGGATATATGCTTAGCTCACTGCTCTACACTCTACAGTCACAATTGTGTGGCTAGGCACAGCTCAACACCATCTACAAATTTGCTGATCACACCAATGTTGTGTGCAAAATCTCAAATGCCAACAAAGGGCTGCACAGGAGTGAAATAGATCAGCTGATTGAGTGATATCACAACAAGAATTTTGTATTCTTCATAGGACCAAGGACTTGATTGAGAAGAGGAAGTTAGTAGAAAACACACCAGTTGTCATTGAGGGGTCAGTGGTGGAAAGGATGAGCAGCTTTAAGTTCCTAGATATTAATACCTCAAGATCTTTCCTGGACCCAACACACTGAGGTAACCACAAAGAAGGCACAATAGTAGCTGTACTTCATTGGGAGTTTGAAAAGATGTGGATTTATCACCAAAAGCTTTTGTGAATTTCCAGAGAGGACAGGATTCTGACAAATTGCAGAATTTGCAGAATATGGAGCCTCTAATTCACAAGGTTGCAAGAGGCTGCAGAGGATTACAGACACAACCAGCACCATCATGATGACAACTCTCGGCCGCATCATGGATATCTTCAAGAGACCGTGTCTGAAGAAGGAAGCATCCTCAC
This sequence comes from Mobula birostris, assembly GCF_030028105.1. NCBI lineage: Eukaryota > Metazoa > Chordata > Chondrichthyes > Myliobatiformes > Myliobatidae > Mobula > Mobula birostris. Next base: position 251,977,834 of record NC_092370.1, on the reverse strand, counting down.
CAACTTCTTCTCATTACTACCACCTGAGAGGAGGTATAGAGCCTGAAGACGCACAGTAAACAGCTTCTTTCTATCTGCCATCAGATTTTTGAATGGTCCACGCACGATGAACACTACTTCACTGCTCCTCTATTGCAATATCTATGTGTTGTAATCTATGGTCATTTTTATGCTCTGTACTGTGCTACTGCCAGAAATGATAATAAACTGGATTCTGACTCTGGACCCGGATGCAGCACATCATGGAGGAGGAAAAAGGAGTTTTATCTTGTTAATAGGGTGTTACAAGAATATAATGTGTTCTTATTAAAGTTCAATGTGTTTTTTTTAATGGATAACTTATTTATCTGCAGTTTTCTCAGTAGTATCCATATAATAAGCTTTCCCCCGTTAATGGTACAAGACAAACTCAACATCATAATGAAGACATAATTTAAAAAATCCTGATGGGACTCGGCAGGCCAGACAATACCGAAGGAGAGAGAAGCAGAATCCATGTTTCAGGTCACTGAGTTCTAACTCCACCAGGGACGGTCCCAAGCCTGGCCACGAAATGAGCAGAGTTGGGTACTGGGCTAGAAACTCCACCCTGTTAAAAACCCAAAGCTACAGAGACTCCAAAGACTTCATCCACAGGAGAGGAAGAATTCTCAAAGACGGACTACACCTGGGGACAACTTGAAAGACTGACCCGGGGCAGAGGACTCCGGTGAGCTGCTGTTGACCCATGGTGATGGGGCTTACATAAATGAAGCACTCCACTTTATTATCAAGTTTGCTTTTCTCTCCTGCTTGTCCGGCTCAGTTTATTTTTATCTTACACTTGTAATGCTAGCAATTTTTGGTTTCCTGATCAGGACAAAGAGCTTGTGGGTTCCGTTTCATTATTACTGCAGTTCGCATGGGGTGATGAGTTTTTTTTAGCTTAAAAAAATTGATTGAATCAAGGCTACATGAAAGAGATTCTTCAGAGACTGCAGAAAGCTTCAGGAGATTTTGACATTCTGAAACACCACATATATATGCGCCTTCTTTGTGTCCTCTGTACAAAACCAAATTCCACCACCTTATTAGTCATGGCCCAGTGAGGAACAGATGACAAAAATAAATAGAATGCACCTTCTCCTTTGCAGAACTCACTTGCAAACCACAGAGCTGGTGTCTATTAGGCCTGCGGACTATCAGGGTACAATTGTTACTGTGGTCCACTGAAGACTAGGTTGATACAGTCCTTAATTTTACCTTTTATGGGCAAAATAACAGTTTCATTTCTCTTTTGTTTTAAAAAAGAAACAGTTCATGTTCCCATACCTTTTCTGAGCTGCATGAATTGTAAATGGATCAAATCTGCCAGAGAGGGAAACATCGGTTTAAAATATACTAGACCAGTAATCTATTTTAAACAATGAGTTGAAGACACGAAGAGACAGTTAGCATTTTTACAATGACAAATGACAGAGAGACTGTTACTGGATATTTAAATATTTGATGTTTGGGCTTACATCTTCATTTGTTCCTCTTGTTACATGAGATGTTAGTTTAAAGCAACTGTGACTAGATCCATTTTCATTAACTCTGCACATCCCTTGGGAAGCAGGAGGGAAAGATAACATTGAACTGAATTGTTCCTGACAAACTTAAGTCGCTGATGGTTCCCAGCAAAGTTGGCCTCCATCAGCTGCTGTGGGAGAGTAATACACAATGCAGCACTATGTATGAATGGAGTCACGCCGGCCTATCTCCACGCCATGGTCATAAGAGTACAGCACAGAAACATGCCCTTTGGCCCATCTAGTCCATGCCGAACCCATTAATCTGTCCAGTCCCATCAACCTGCACCTAGACCCTAGTCCTCCATACCCATCCCATCCACATACCTGTCCAAATATCCTTTAAATGTGAAATCAAACCCACATCTACCACTTCCGCTCACAACCTCTCGTGAAGAAGCTCCCCATCATGTTCCTCTTAAACATTTCACCTTTCACCCTTAACCCATGATCTCTACTTCTGGTCTCAGTGTCAATGCTCTCCATTAAACTGCAGATCCTGCACAAGGAGGACTCTATCATTAGGAACTGTTGAAGGAAGTGGGGAATCACACTATTTTTCCCCTTACAGACGTGATGGGTAGATGCAGAGCATGTGTCAGCTCACTCTCAACTTCTGGCAATGCAGAATTCAGGAACGGGACACAGGTCAGATACCAGTGCATCTAATTGCTTGCCCAGCCACGAGACTCAGCACTGGCTCCATTGAGGCCTCATCTGCATCAGGGTGACCGACCGCTGCAACAAGCACCTTCGCTCTGTCCGCCATGCTAGCTACAACTTCCCACAGCAAATGTTCGGACACCATCCTCGGACTCCTCCACTGCCAGGTTAAGGCTAAATGGAAGATACAGGAAGAGTACCTCATGTTCCACCTCAGCCATCGACGACCCAAAGAATGAACACACTTGCGGTAATCTGGCTGTCCTTTGCCCACCACAGACGCTGTCTGACACACGGGGTCCTCCACTGCCTAGTATATCGCTCAGATTCCAGCAAGCACAGTCTCCTGTTCCCTTCAGATAGGTTACGTTATAAGACCAGAACTCCACTGACCCGGATTAATGATTCACATCGCAGGGATTTAACTTCAATTAACTACATTAATTGGGAACAAAAAACACTACTGAACTTAATGAGCTTGATACGTCGCCAAAGACTCTCGCAAATTTCTACAGATACACCATGGAGAGGACAGGACAGGACCAGAAAAGCTGTGAAAAGTTGTAAACTCAGTCAGCTCCATCATGGGCACCAGCCCTCCCCCTCCATCGAGGACATCTTCAAAAGATGATGCTTCAAAAAGCTGGCATCCATCATTAAGGACCCTCACTGCCCAGGATGTGCCCCTTCTCACTGCTACTATCAAGGTGGTAGCACAGGAGCCTGTTTTAGAAACAGCTTCTTCCCCTCTGCAATCAGATTCCTGAATGGACAATCATCCCTCCCTCACTATTGTTTTCCCTTCTCTGTTTGTAGTACTGATTTTTATAAGGGCTAATTATATACACAGGGCTCTGGTTAATTAGGACAAAATGGGACCAGTAGATTTTGATCCATTTAAGCAGCTACCCCAATTAGCCAAATTTCATGGAAATAGTTATAAAGACAAACTGTAATGAATTATGTATTTATATGAAATACAGAACAAATTCAAACTTTATCAATACTACTGCAGTACTATAATATTGTGTTATTTCCTAATATTTATCAACAGATGAATTCATCCAGTGCTTTCAATGAACAAAGTCAGTGCAGACACCTAGCACGGATAATGGATGGACTTCATACAATGCTATCAATGATTACACTCTCCGAATCTTCATTGCAACATTCCAGATGACTGTCAGTAGATACCTTCAAATTCTTCGTAGTTCCTAACTTGCTGAAGTAGTGAAAACATTTCATTTCACTCCTGGCGTTTCTGGCATCTGCAAGCCTGAATACTTGAAACCTACTGCTTTTCACTCACCAACTATTTTTGAGAAAGACTATTACTTTTTTTTAAAAACACGAACACACATAACTGATGCTATTTGAAAACTGTTTGCTTTAAGCATGGTGTAGCATCTAATTTTTATATAAAAATTGCTCCAGTGTGGAGTTCAAGATAGCGCCAACCAACAACATGACCAAAGGTGACAGGTCACTAAACTACCTTTTACAAATATGATTCTACTCGTAAACTGCGTATATTTGTAATCTGTGATTTACAACTTGATGGTGTGTTTTTTAGCCGATTGAATGATCTGGTATTTGCCGTCTCCGAGGGAGTGGAGTGTGAGGTTTGGAGTGGAGTGTGAGGTGAGGTTTGGAGTGGAGTGTGAGGTTTGGGGTGGAGTGTGAGGTTTGGAGTGGAGGGTGGTGAGGTTTGGGGTGGAATGCGAGGTGAGGTTTGGGGTGGAGTGTGAGGTGAGGTTTGGAGTGGAGAGTGAAGTGAGGTTTGCAGTGGAGTGTGAGGTTTGGAGTGGAGTGTGAGGTTTGGAGTGGAGTGTGAGGTTTGGAGTGGAGTGTGAGGTTTGGGGTGGAGTGTGAGGTGAGGTTTGGGGTGGAGTGTGAGGTGAGGTTTGGGGTGGAGTGTGAGGTTTGGGGTGGAGTATGAGGTTTGGGGTGGAGTGTGAGGTGAGGTGAGGTTTGGGGTGGAGTGTGAGGTGAGGTTTGGAGTGGAGTGTGAGGTGAGGTTTGGAGTGGAGTGTGAGGTGAGGTTTGGAGTGGAGAGTGAGGTGAGGTTTGGAGTGGAGAGTGAGGTGAGGTTTGGAGTGGAGAGTGAGGTGAGGTTTGGGGTGGAGTGCGAAGTGAGGTTTGGGGTGGAATGCGAGGTGAGGTTTGGGGTGGAGTGAGGTGAGGTTTGGAGTGGAGTGTGAGGTGAGGTTTGGAGTGGAGTGTGAGGTGAGGTTTGGAGTGGAGTGTGAGGTGAGGTTTGGAGTGGAGTGTGAGGTGAGGTTTGGAGTGGAGTGGAGTGTGAGGTTTGGGGTGGAGTGTGAGGTTTGGGGTGGAGTGTGAGGTGAGGTTTGGAGTGGAGTGTGTGGCCTGGAGGCCTGGAGGTGGTACCAGAGACCAAGATTGAGGCATTGTGGCTACGAGCCCGTGCTCGTCTCCATTGCTTCTCTCCGACTGAGGCATCAACAGCGCGAGCCCATGATCAACTCCATTGCTTCTCTGATTGAAGTGTCGAGGGTGAGAGCCCATGATCAACTCCAAGTCTTCTCTCTGATAGCGGCGTCAAGCAAGGTTGAAGTCGACAAGGACGAGAGCAGAGGACGGGTGGGTGCTTGGCACCGCCTGCCTGTGTTTGACTGGTCTTCACGAGGTGCTGCCACAGGGAAGTGCAGGAGTCCACGTTGCAAGGATTGAGGCTGTGGACTCATTTTGGGCACATGTTGCATGTGTTTCTGGATTCAGGTTACTCTTTTACAGTTTTTGAATGGTTTGATCAGGGTAATCGATGCAGACTGGGGCAATTCAGCACAGAATGGCCATTCAGCACGGCGCTAAATGGCACACGCCTGGACTCCCAGTTTGATGTTTGATGGCCTCTGCGCTGTTTGCTCACTTTCTGGCATTTGCACAATTTGCTCTATTTTGTGCACGTTGATGAATCTCAGAGTTATAGTCTAATAATATCCATTGTAGTTGTAGTCTGATAGTATCTTGATAATAAATGTAGTTTGAATCTTTAAATTTCATAATGTATGTTGGTAGTATTAATGAAACTTGACTCTGATTGCGATTACCCTTTCATCTCAAAGATGCTGTTAAAAGTAAGGCCATTCTAGTCTGTTCTCCACTACACAATGAAAAGCCATGTACTTATTAACACTGTCTCCTTAATCACAGTTAGGAACAGGACTGAAATATTTGTTTCAAGAGTGACACCCACATTCTGTAAGTGGTTTGTCATACAGATTCCAAGGCATGAGGAACATTTTTCTTAGATAAGTCATTGCAATATCAAAACACTTCTACACATGCAGAAGCACATCTATATTGGGGTTAATTCAAGAAATTTACAGCGTCAAGTCAAAGTCAGATGCTTCCTTTGGACAACAATTTTGAGATGGTTACAGAGTTAAAACTTATTACTGTCAATTTTTCGGCAAGATTCTGCGAATGTCTTTTACAAGAAAAGGTTAAAGTCATCTTGAAGATGGAACTCTGGCTACAAAGTTTTTTTTCCACTAAGTTCCATGCATGAGACTTAATCGTTGAGAAAAGGTCTGGAATAAAAACAGTTGCCATGGTTGCAGTAAGCACCCAGGCTCAGTATACTTTGGATGCCTGCCACTTTCAAAATAAAAAATGCCCTCAAATGCCCTGGCAGCTTGACAGAGGTCTTGAGCGAACAAGTGCTGTGGCCTTCACATTCTTCTGCAGAGGGCTTGCGCTTCTCTGAGGATACAATCAACCACCATTGATTCTTAACCTTTCCAGCATTTATTTCTCCAAGAATGATTTTTTTTTAAAAAAGGCCATAGAAGACTTCAGACTCAGTTTTAAAGAAAATTTACATTTTGGTTCCTAAACTAGTAATGCTTATATTCTGAATGGAAAGGTCCCAAAACTGGGATGGGGGTTTAATTTCCAAGAAATCAAGTTGTAGGTTTCTCCTCCCCTTTTCTTTCCACCCTCTCTCACTAAGGGCATCATCCTAACTTGTTTAGGATGCTGGCAGCTTTCCAGATTCTCAGAGCTGGTACCCATTCTAATCCAATTTCCCAGCTTCTTAATCTGTAGCCTTTTAAATTAAAGTGCATTAAATTTCTCATCCAAATCAAAATGTGACAAGATTTTCGGACTCTGTAACTATTTTAGAAAGAGAGTTCCAACAAACAGCCTCAACTTCCTCTACAGAAATCAGCTTAACCAGCCTGTCCTCTCTTGGCAAAATTCTCCATTCCTGGCAACATCTCCTCTGCCACATATCCTGGGGAACTCCACTCTCAAGAGACTGGGGGACAGGGAGAAAAAGAATTGTACACATTCTAGCTGTGACCTAAGAAGTTTAACATTACTAAAGCACATTGACCCTGCTGTGAGCCCCCTGACCTGCCAGACCCAAAGCTCTTTCCCGTTGATTAACTCCTGACAGTAACAAGGGCATTAAGATGTCTTGAACCCAAAGATGGTCACATTTTAGAAGAATGCAGATGAAATCTAAGAGGAAGTTGCCTGTACTGGAGAATCTGAGTTATAGGAAATGTTGAAGAGGTTAGAACTTTATTCCTTAGAGCAAAGGAGAATGAGGAGAGATTTGATAGAAGTATACAAAATTATGAGGGGTACAGATAGGTTGACTTTTCCACTAAGGTTAGGTGGAACTACAACCAGAGGTCATGGGTTAAGGGTGCAAAGTGAAATGTTTAAGGGGGACATGGGGAACTTCTTCACTCAGAGGTTGGTGAGAGTATGGAACGAGTGGTGGATGCAGGTTGAATTTCAATATTGAGAGAAATTTGGATCAGTACATGGATGGAAGGGGTATGGAAGGCTATCATCTTAGTGTAGGTTGATGGGACTAGGCAGATTAAGTTTGAAATAGATTAGATGGGCTGAAGGGCCTGTTTTTGTGCTTACTATTTAACTATTTATGGTTCTATTACTATTTATTATTTATGGTGCAACTGTAACGAAAAGCAATTTCCCCCGGGATTAATAAAGTATGACTATGACTATGATTAATTATTAAATGGCTACAAAATAGCAGAGAAAAGATTACCGCCAGCAATTAAATTGTACGCTCAGGGAGATTTGTGGCTGAAATCACTCAGTGAATCATGCATATTCCTCCATTACTCACACGACTTCATTTAACTTGTTTCAACCTGCACACAGGCCTCCAAAAAGATGAGTTGCATATTGATAGTAATGAACAAAATTCATCAAGATTGAAAACTGTTTAGATAATAGATATTCCACCAACCAGACTGCATTCAAAGGACTTGCAGATGTGTTCACAAGAAGTGCCTTGTAATTTTGGAAAAATAACCTTTATTAATAGTCCAGTGAGTATGATGAGAGACTTGTTAGGTACTGAGCCAATTTCTAGATTACCCTGAATTGGGAACTTCAATCTCGAGCAAAACGTAAAATCTAATGAACAACAACAGCTGATCTTCTTAACACAGAACCTATACTCAGTCTGCAAGGTACTGAACTGTTAATTGCAACATGAATTGCTTTTATCTTCATTAATTGGGTACAAATGTCACCTTTCCAGGTTGCCTATGAACCTGGTGCTTGCTCGGCCACTGCACATGGGAGTTAAAAATCAACTACATTACACAATACTTTTAACACTGAACTATTTGAAGGCCCATTTCAGAACAGGACACATAAAATCTGACATGCACTCAGTTAATGGTGGTGGTCCCTGGCATAAAAAAGGTTGGGAACCCTCACTCGAGAACAATCTGAAGCAGGTTTATTATCACCGACATATGTCATGAAGTGTGTTGTTTTGTGGCGACGTAATTGCTGTTTTACAATAGGAAATCAAGTGAACAGTGCGAGAGAGGAATAATGAGAGAGTGCTCATGGAACCGATGTCGAAGGGGAGGAAGCTGTTCATAAGAAGTTCAGTTCACTGGATCACATTGGGACCAGTACATTTTGGCCCAATTACGCAGCTGCCCCAACTAGCTTAAATTTATAAGACCATAAGATATGGGAGCAGAAGTAGGCCATTCAGCCCATCGAGTCTGTTCTGACATTCAACCATGGGCTGATCCAATTCTTCCAGTCATCCCCACTTCCCTGCCTTCTCCCCATACCCTTTGATGCCCTGGCTAATCAAGAACCTATCTATCTCTGCCTTAAATGCACCCAATGACTTGGTCTCCACAGCTGCTCGTGGCAACAAATTCCACAGATTTACCACCCTCTGACTAATTTCATGAAAATAGTTAAAAATTATATTAAAAAAGACAAACTACCATTTGAGTAACAAATTATGTATTGAAATGAAATACAGAACAAATTAGAACACTACCAGTACTACTACAGTACAGTACTATGAAAGTATGTATGAGTTTCCAATAACTAACTGGTGGACTGGCTTCACTTGGTGAGCCTCAGTGCTGAACCTGGCTCTGAGCCTCTGACTCACTTCTGGGGCCCCTGCAGTTCCTGTGTTGTGTATTATTTGTTGTTGTGTTTATTGTGTGCATGATTTGTTCTTTTTGTACACATTGGATGTTTGACACTTGTGTAAGGTTTTTCCATGGGTTCTATTGCGTTCCTTTGCTTTGGGGCTGCCAGTCAATAGAGGAATCTCAAGGTTGCATACAGTATACGTACTTCGATAATAATTGTATTTTGAACTTAGTTACCGATGGAGGAATTCATCAGTGTGTTCTTTTGATTGACTGTAAATGAGCAAGCTCAGTACAGATAGTGGAATACCTTCAAACAATGCTATCAATGATTGTATCCTCCAAATCTTCATTTTCATTTTAACATTCAGGATCGTCAATCCCTTCAAATTCTTCATAGTTGCTAAACAAAAAAGTGAGCTTCCATTCAGTCCTTAAAGTGGGGCAGGGTGTGACCCCAGATGAACTCCCCAGACAGAAGCAACTCACTAGTTACTACATTGTGGAATAATTAATTAATTAATATATAAATTAGTGTAAAATAACAAACACACACGACACTCAAGAATATAGGAGCAACGGTAGACTACTTGGCCTATACTTGCTTCATTTCATGGTATCTGAATCAAGTTTAATATCACTGACATATGTCATGAAATTAGTTATTTTACAGCAGTAGTACATTGCAATACATAACAATAAACTATAAATTACAAGTACATATAAAATCAATTAAATAATTAGTGCAGAGAGAACAAAAAAAAAAAGAAAAATAGTTAGGTGGTGTACATGGCTTGATTGTCCATTCAGAAATCTGATGGCAGAGGGGAAGAGTCTGTTCTGAAATGTTGAGTGTGTGTCTTCAGGCTCCTGTACCTCCTCCTTGATGGTAGCAATGAGAAGAGGGCATGTCCTGGGTGATGGGGGTCCTTGATGATGGATGTCGCCTTTTTGATGCGTCACCTTTTAAAGGTGTCCTCAATATGATAACAATGCAACTGTGCCAGGCCTCATCCCCTCACCTTTGCCAGTGTCCCATCCTGTTAACTCAAAAAAGATTTACTTCCTCTCTAAATAGCCCAATGACTCTCCGCAACCCTCCAAGGCAGAGAGAATTCCAGACATTCACAAGTCTCTCTGAGAAGTTGTTTAAGCACATCTCAGTTTTAAATTATTGTGCAATGACTCTCCTTTGTACAAATTCTCCAATCTAGTGAAAATATTTTGCCTTCTATCCCTAATCGCTCACCCCCAGGATCTTAACAATTTCAAAAAGATCACACTCTTTCTTCTAAACTCAAAAGGACGTGGATCTAATTTTTCGAGCCATTTATGAGAGGACAACTCTTATATCCCAGGAATTAAAGCAACTCATTCCTAACAGCAAATACAGTTCTTTCACAACACCTCCACCTACTAACTCTACTATCTCTTTATTATTTCCCATCAGTAACCTCATGTACAGCTAAGTGCTACTTTACGGTCATACAATCAATATCTATAACTATCTAATGTATTTAAATTTATTGTTTATTATTATTATTAATGTTTTCTTTAGCTTTTGTGTTTTTTCTCCTGCTGCAACAGATCCAAAGTAACAATTATTTCATTCTCCTTGTGCACTGGAAATGACATTAACGAATTTTACAGACATAGGAGACTACAGATAATGAACATGGAACCACAGACTATCAGTCATGGGTATACAGGCAGTAAAGGAGGGCACTCGGTATGCAGCCCTGAGCGGCTCCTGTATTGAGAGTCAGAGGGTTGGAGGTGAGGGAGCCCACTCTTACAACCTTGCTGGCAATCTGACAGGAAGTCTAGGATCCAGCTGCACAAGGCAGGGTCAAGGCCTCTTTCACCTCAAATGGTTGAGGAAGTTTGGTACGGGCCCCCAAATCCTAAGAACTTCCTACAGGGGCACAATTGAGAGCATCCTGACTAGCTGCATCACTGCCCGCTATGAGAACTGTACCTCGCTTAATCGCAGGACTCTACAGAGGGTGGTGCAGACAGCCCAACGCATCTGTAGATGTAAACTTCTCATGATTCAGGACATTTACAAGGACAGGTGTGTAAAAAGGGCCCGTAGGATCATTGGGGACCCGAGTCACCCCAACCACAATCTATTCTAGCTGCTACCATCCGGGAAACGGTACCACAGCATAAAAGTCAGGACCAACAGGCTCCGGGACAGCTTCTTCCACCAGGCTGATCTGAGTGTACTCTATATTACCTTGACCATTCTATTTATTATAATTATAAATTACTATGATTGCCATTGCACATTTAGACGGAGACGAAACGTAAAGATTTTTACTCCCCATGTATGTGAAGGATATAAGAAATAAAGTCAGTTCAATTTAATTCAATTCAATTTTCTCAATTAGTTTTTGTTCTTTTAAGAGTTGCCCCAACTAAGCCACTACCCCAAATAAACCAATGGCCCAGTTAACTGGAATTGACTGTATATTATCTCTTGGCTAAAGGAGTATGGGGTCCACAACTGGACACAGTACTCCAGATGTGATCTCACCAACACCGTATACAATTGCTGTGCCTTATCGTCCAGCTCCAACGCTCATCCAAAAAGAGGCCAACGTGCCTTTTAGCACCCATCAACCTTCTGTGATTCATGCACAGCAATATCTCAACCACTCAGTACTTCTCTCAGAAGCAATTTTTCTCTGTTGAGATAATTGTCTGCTTTTAGATGCCTATTACTGAATTGCACAAACTCCATTTGGCATCCTTTTACCCATCCACTTTACCAATCTACATTCTTCTGCCGAATCCAAATGTCCACATCACAACCTGCCCACCACCTATTTTCATATCGTCGACAAACCTGAATATCTTGTACTCTATTCCACTCCTCCAGATCATTAACCTAAATCTAAATAATCAAAGACAATTAACTTCTAAAAGTTCTTCAGTGGAATAAAGGTGAAGGTACATTTTTTTTTTGTTAAACTGGCCTGGACTTTAAAATGTAAACAATGTCTTGCTATTCCAGGAAGAACAATAAAGCACCACGTGAAGGAAATGGACTAAACTCACTTTCCAACCTGTCAGTGGAGCTTGTGAAGAGACATTGAGCAACTTTCAAGAGGTAGGCACTGTGGCACAGAGACACATCTCTGTCTGTGGCATATAATGAGCAGTATAAATTCTACAGATTGCTATTGTATGAGGTTTCTTCTTTTATGTTACTGCGAAGGCTACAAAATGGCTTCTTTGTTATGTTATTTTTAAAAAATGGCTTTCTGTAATAATAACTGTGATGCAAGTTCTCTCTCTCTGCTTGTTTGGGTTATATTATTGATAAGAGGATGAATGAACCAATTGGGATAGATGTTATTCTTTCTTGTGTGCCTGTAAGCTATCGTTTTTCGCAGGCTTTGCGGCAGAAGGCACGATGGGGACAGGGAGAGAAGACGCGATGCTGTAAGCTGGGCGGCGAAACGAACCCTGAACGGGAGTCCGAGGCCCGGGATCTTCGGTGAGAAGAGGAGACGAAGACAGACTTGTTTTGAGCATCTGGTCGACCACCGTGGTTGGTCCCAGGCAGCGGGTCGAAGTGGTCAGAGGGAATCGAATGGTGGAAAGAAGACTCCGTTAATTGAGCTCCAACTGTGTGCATGAAGTGGTTAAACTTTGATAAGTTTGGCGCCTTTTACTTTCCTTTTATATTTTATCTCTATTAATTACATAGTTCTAGTAAGATTTATAAAGTGTAAAGTGTAGTCATTTACTCACATATGGTGTATTGTCTGTTATTTGGCGGGGTGGGGTACATCACACAGCATCCACACAAACTTGTCTGGCGGGGCCGAAGGCTGCTCCCCCTAGACAGAAGCGAGTTGAGTGACCCTGAGGCTTACCAGGGGGCTACACTATATAGAATCTACTGAATCCAATGAAAGGGAATAGAAAGTGATGGTTTCATTAGATTCAAATTATCATAGTCATCAAAGGCAAGAGGATGCAATGAAATTCATTGCTCGCATGAAGACCACAAGAGCAGAATCAGGACATTCAGCCCATTGAGTATGCTCCGCCATTCCATCATGGATGTTACAGTGTATTATCCCTCTCAACTCCATTCTCCTGCCTTCTCTCCATAACCTTTGATGCCCTGACTAATCAACAACCTATCAACCTCCACTTTAAATATTCCCAATGACTCAGCCTCCACAGCCACCTGTGGCAATGAATTCCACAGATTCACTACCCTCTGGCAAAAGAAAATCCTCCTCATTATTGGACTTTCTCCAATGCCAGCATATCTTTTCTTATACAAAGGGCCTAAAGATGCTCGCATTATTTGCCAGAACACACTTGGGGTTTTGTGAGCAGTTTTGGACTCCATGTTGAATTGAATTGACTTTATTTTTTGCATCCTTCACATACATAAGGAGTAAGACCTCAAGAAAAGATGTGCTGGCATTGGAGAGGGTCCAGAGAACGTTCATGCGAATGATCCCAGAAATGAAAGGGTTAACACATGAGGAGCATTTGATTGCTCTAGGCTTGTACTCGCAGGAATTTAGAAGATGGGGGGGGGGATATCATTGCAATCTATCAAACATTGAAAGCTTTGGATAGTGTAGATGTGGACAGGGTGCTTCCTGTAGTGGGGGAGCCTAGGACCAGAGGGGACAACTTCAAAACAGTGGGATGTCCACTTAGAACAGAGAAGAGGAAATTTAAAAAAAATTTTTTTTTGAGTCGGATGGTGATGAATCTGTGGAATTCATTGCCACAGATGGCTGTGCAGGGCAAGGCTTTGGGTGTATTTAAAAGGGCAGTTGACAGATTTTTGATTAATCAGGATGTCACAGATCACGGTGAGAAGGCAGGAGATTGAAGTTCAGAGGGATAATAAGTCAACCATCATGGAAAAGCGGAGCAGAATGAATTGGCTGAATGGCTTAAATTATGCCCCTATGTCTTGTGGACATTAGCAGAGAAGATGGCAGAACAGCAATAGCTTGAGTTTCTGGCAGCAATTTCGGAAAACGCAGGATAGATCCATCCCAAAGATGAAGAAGTATTCTAAAGACAGAATGACACAACTGTGGCTGACAAGGAAAGTCAAAGACAGCATAAAAGCAAAAGCAAGGGCGTATAATATAGCAAAAATTAGTGGGAAGGTCGAAGATTGGGAAGCTTTTAAATCCAACAGAAGGCAACTGAAAAAGCCATAAGGAGAGAAAAGGTGAAATATGGAGGTAAGTCAGCCAGTAATATAAAAGAGAATACCAAACATCTTTTCAGATAGATAAAGACTAAGAGAGGTGAGAGTGCATATCGGACCACTGGAAAATGACACTGAAGAGGCTGTAAAGGGGAGACAAAGAAAAGGCAGATGTATTTAAGCATTTTGCATCAGTCGTCACTGTAGAAGGCTTTAGCAGTATGCCAGAAATTCAAGTATCGGGGGCAAAAGTGAGTGTAGTTGCTATTTCTATGGAGAAGGTGCTTAGGAAGCTGAAATGCCTGAAGGTAGATAAGCCACCTTGACCAGATGGACTACACCCCAGGGTCTGAAAGTTCTGGAGGCATTAGTAAAGATCTTTCAAGATCATTAGATGCTAGAATGGTTCCACAGGACTGGAAAATTGCAAATGTCACTCCACTCTTCAAAAAGGGAGGGAGGCATGAGAAAGCGAATCATAGGCTAGTTAGTCTGATCTTAGTGGTTGGGAAGATGTTGGAGCCTCCAATGCCAGCACATCCTTTCTTAGATAAGGGGCCCAAAACTGCTCACAATACTCCAAGTGAGGTCTGATCAATGCCTTATAAAGCCTCAGCATCACATCCCTACTCTTACATGTAGTCCTCTCGAAATGAATGCTAACATTGAACTTGCCTTCCTTATCTTCGACTAAACTTGTAAGTTAATCTTTAGGGAATCCAGCACAGGGACTCAAGTTCCTCTGAACATCTGATTTTTGAATTTTCTCCTTATTTAGAAAACTGTCTACACTCTTATTTCTTCTGCCAAGGCACGTGACCATACATTTCCCTACACTATAGTGCATCTGCTACTTCTTTTCTCCAGCGTGTGGTGAAAACTGCCCAGCGGATTATCGGCACCCAATTGCCCACCATTGAGAACATCTACCATAAACGCTGCCTGGGCAGGGCGAAAAGCATCATCAGGGATACATCTCACCCTAACCATGGACTTTTTACTCTCCTCCCATCCGGTAGGCGCTACAGGAGCCTCCGCTCCCGCACCAGCAAGCACAGGAAGAGTTTCTTCCCTGAGGCTGTGACCCTGCTGAACCTCGTCACAGCGCTAAGCAGTATTGCACCCGTATTGTACTGTCTCAGTACTTTTATATTTGTGTGCTGTAGCACTTACTTTTTATTCACAGTTATTTTGTAAATAATACTATTCTTTGCATTTCTGGTTAGATGCTAACTGCATTTCATTGGCTTTGTATCTGTACTCGGCACAACGACAATAAAGTTGAATCTAAAAAATCTAAATATAAATCTTTGCCCATTCTCCCATCTGTCCAGGTCCTTCTGCAGACTCCGTCTTGCTTCCTCAACACTGCCTGCCCCCCCTGTATTGTCCACAAAGTTGACCATAAAGCCATCAATTCCTTCATCCAGATCACTGACAGCGTGAAGTGGAAAAGCAAATTGTACAGAGGATGTGGAGAGTCTGCAGAGAGATATAGATAGGTTAAGTGAGTGGGCCAAGGTCTGGCAGATGGAATACAACATGGGTAAATGCAAGGTCGCCCAGTTTGGAAGGAATAATAGAAGAGCAGATTATTATTTAAATGGTGAAAGATTGCAGCATGCTGTTGTGCAGAGGGACTTGGGAGTGCTTGTTTATGAATCACAAAAAGTTGGCTTGCAGGTACAACAGGTTATTAAGAAGGCAAACGGAATGTTGGCCTTCATTACTAGAGGGATTGAATTCAAGAGCAGGGAGGTCATGCTGCAACTATACAGGGTACTGGTGAGGCCGCACCTGGAGTACTGTGTGCAGTTCTGGTCTCCATACTTGAGGAAGGATATACTGGCTTTGGAGGCAGTGCAGAGGAGGTTCACCAGGTTGATTCCAGGGATGAAGGGGTTAACCTATGAGGAGAGATTGAGTCGCCTGGGACTATACTCTGGGACGATCCAGCATGAAACAGGCTTTTCAGGCCCAACAGGCCACACTGGTCAGCAACCCACCTACTGAACCACACCGTCACCACCGGAGCATTTACTGAGACCATCTAACTTACTTTGGACTATGGGAGGAAACCAGAGCACCCAGAGGAAACCCATGTAGTAACAAGGAAAACATACAAACTCCTTGCAGATGGCACTGGAATTGAACTCCTGACTCAGTTGGCCCGAGCTGTGATAGCATTGCATTAACTGCAACGCTACTGCGACACCCCAATGTATTCCTGAGCTATTAGCAGCTCTCCTAGCTGGCCCCAGAGAGAGTTCACAAGCTCATTCATCCAAATACGGACACTGTCTGAAACTATGTCCTGAAATGTAACTAATTATATACCTGTTGGCTATTACAGACACTAATAAGAGCTCAGAGGAGAAGTCTCAAATCTTTTACAGCTGAAGGCAACTTGCCGTCAGCAAAATGAGAAAATGCTTTCATGTTCCAACATTCTACAGCAACTTAAAGCAAATTTATTACCAAACGTTACCACGTACAACCCAAGATTCATTTTCCTGCAGACATACTCAGTAAATCCGAAAAAGACAATCGAATCAATGGAAGACCACACTCCACAAGGCGGACAACAAACTGCGCAAATATGAAAGAAAAAATAATAATAGTAATAAATAAATAAGCAGTTAAGCAGAGCAGGAGATGAAGACCCCTAGAAGGTGAAGCCATAGGTTGTAGGAATAGCTCAGTGTTGGGGTGAGTGAAATTATCCCCTCTGGATGGTTGAGGGGTAATAACTGTTCCTGAACCTGCTGGTGTAGATCCTAAAGATCCCATGCCTTCTTGCCAATAGCAGTGGCAAGACAGCATGGCCTGGAAGGCGGCGTGGGCCCTGAGACTCCTGTACCTGCTTCCTGATGACAGCGGTGAGAAGAGAGCATTACCTGCTTGGTGGGGGTCCTGAGACTCCTGTACCTCCCTCCTAATGACAGCAATGAGAAGAAAGCGTGGCCTGGATGCTCGGTCACAAGTAGGCATTGAGATGCATACTCCGTCAATATCGCAAAAACAAAGGAGCTGGTTGTGGATTACAGGAGGAATGGAGACGGGCCAACCCCTACTGATATCAATGGATCTGGGGTTGAAAGGGTGAACAGTTTTAAGTTCCTCGGCATCCACATCTCCGAGGACCTCACGTGGTCTATAAACACCAGCTGTGTGGTGAAAAAGGCACTACAGCACCTCTTGCACCTCAGGTGGTTGAGGAAGTTTGGTATGGGCTCCCAAATCCTAAGAACTTTCTACAGGGGCACAGTTGAGAGCATCCTGACTGGCTGCATCACTGCCTGGTATGGGAGCTGTACCTCCCTCAATCGCAGGACTCTGCAGAGAGTGGTGCGGACAGCCCAGCACATCTGTAATTGTGAACTTCCCACTATTCAGGACATACAAGAAACTGAGTGGGAAATGGCGTGCTTAAAAGCCCAAAAACAATCAATTAACACGAGAATGAAGCTACTACAACACAGATGGTTAATGAGAACTTATATTACCCTGGTCAAACTGAACCGTTGGTCCCCTGACATCCTGGACACTTGTGTTAAACGTTTAGAAGGGTACTCTGTTTCACTACGTATGGGGCTGTCCAAAATTTTAAAAAATACTGGAAAACAGTTGTTCAGACTATATCTAAGATTGTTGGAGTAAAGGTGCCTCACCAAGCAAAAATGTGTGTACTAGGTATATATCCAAAGAACTTTACTGTTAGTTCAAAACAGTCAACTTTAATTGACTTTGGACTCCTGCAGGCCAGGAGGATGATAGCTTTATCCTGGAGAAAAATGGATATACCTTCGATACATGTATGGGTGAAGGAGATGGCATCTTGTATTGTATTGGAGAGGCTGACTTACATAACCAGAGGAAGGGCAGGAGAATTTGAAAATGTGTGGAAACCTTTATTGGAGTTTCTCGGATGTCAAGGTGCACAGTCATTTTGAAATAGCTGTGTGTTGTTGAGTGCTGCTATGGTTTTTTCTCTGATGTGTTTTTATTTTATTTCTTTGTTAAATATGTGAAATGTTATATTTCTTTTCCTTTGATGATTGTGCAAAACATGAGGAGATGTTTCCCTATTTAGTTTAATTATTATTGTTTATTTGTATATGTGAAATATATGTAAAATTCAATAAAAATATTGTTTAAAAAAATAAAAAATAAATAAAAAAAACAAAGACAGGTGAGTAAAAAGGGCCCGTAGGATCATTGGGGACCCGAGTCACCCCAACCACAATCTATTCCAGCTGCTACCATCCGAGAAGCGGTACTGCAGCATAAAAGCCAGGACCAACAGGCTCCAGGACAGCTTCTTCCACCAGGCCATCAGACTGATTAATTCATGCTGATTAGAGTGCATTCTATGTTACATTGACTGTTCTATTTATTATAAATTACTATGACTGCACATTGCACATTTAGACGGAGACATAACGTAAAGATTTTTACTCCTCATGTATGTAAAGGATGTAAGAAATAAAGTCAATTCAAATTCAATTCAGAAGAGAGCATGGCCTGAATGCTCAGTCACGAGCATGCATTGAGAAGAATAGGTTAAACTTCTGCTTCAACTGGCTCAGCATTGCAGATTCCCTTTATCTTCTGTTTCTCACCAATGCCATTGCCAATTCGATCCTTGAAAACAACCTGCTTGCAAGTTTGGACTTTGTCCACATGAAAGTCATTCATGTATCAATTGTAAGTGCTAGCAATTTATCAGACCAAAGTCATTTGGGGTACTCCTATAAGTTCACTGGCTGAAGTCAGCTCCGATGTCAAATACAATTTGGAAAGAGTGGCTCTCCTTTATGGGCAGTACGGCGGTGTAGCGATTAGTATAATACTTTACAGTGTCAGCTACCTGAGTTCAATTTCTGCCGCTGTCTGAAAGGAGTGTGATCGTGCGGGTTTCCCCTGGGTGCTCCAGTTTCCAACTCCATTCCAAAGTGAAGACGGTGTGGGTTAATTGGTCACATGGAGCATGATGTAACGAGGAAGTGGAGCTCGTTGGGCCAGAAGGGCTTGATACCATGCTGTATCTCTAAATAAATACAAATAAACAAGTCTGTTCATTTCTTCATTCTTTAAAATGTTAAAATGAATTTTCTACAGCTTGGCTAAAGACGGTGTGTTTGGAAGTTCTAAAAGATTGAACCAAGCTGCAAATAGAGCTGTAGGGCATGTAAAGTTGTGTGAAAATCAAATCCAAATGCAGAGTTAATCAGAAAAATTAACAGAAGCAATGCAGAACTACACCGCACTGTCAGGGTCACCTCCCTTACTACACAAAGGAACGACGACGAAAGATTCGAAACAGTTGTACATTCTCAAATAGGATTCAGCAAGAAGTCTGACCTGCAAGAACCAGCCTCAAATTCATCGCATTTACTTTGACGAACATCACTAATTTATTCCCAAATGTAGTTATGACCTCCGTGTAGATTTCAACTGAAACTCTCCCACACATTCCAACCTTCTCATCTTTGGCCTCTTAAAGCATTCCAAATGTCCAGGAATGGTATCATTTCCCAGTCACTCTTTCTTGTTCTATTCTGAACAATTACTTCAGATTCGAACTGCTTCTTCATTTTCCGACTCATAGCCATTTTGCCCTTCAAAAGTCTCCTACATTTTCCACTAGGCTCACTACCTTTCACCTCACACTGTTTATATAGAGTAATTTTGTGAGACAAGGGATAAGTTAACTGCTGCCTTTAACCATTATGCATCATATTTACCTATCCTTTGTTCTGCAACCTAGCCAATCATCTGGAAAGGACTACAAGCCTCCAATGAATGCAGAGTAAACATGACTGCTCTGCTCACACATTTCTTACTGTGTTCAGAAATTCAAATCAAAACATTCTGAGTGTTTGAAATTATGACATCAACATTGACTTTGGAAAATTTCTGAGGTGTAACAGAAATTAAATTTATACTCAGTGGTCACTTTAGATTTTGGGGTTACACCTGCTCATTAATGCAAGTATCTAATCAGCCAATGGTGGCAGCAACTCAATACATAAAAGCATGCAGACATGGTCAAGAGGTTCAGTTGTTGTTCAGATCAGACATCAGAATGGGGAAGAGATGTGATGTAAGTGACTTCAACTGTGCAATGATAGCCTCATGACTACAGGACATAGTCTCAAGATTCGGGGGAGTAAATTTAGGATGGAGATGAGGAACAGCAGCTTTTCCCAGGGGTGGTGAATCTGTGGAGGCTACCCCAGTAAATATATTTAAAACATGGTTGAATTGATTTTTGCATAGTAAGGGAATTAAGGGTTATGGAATAAAGACAAGTAGATGGAGATGAGACCATGGCTAGATCAGCCATGATCTTAGTGAATGGTGGAGCAGACTTGATGGGCCAGATGGTGTACTCCTGCTCCTATTCCTTATGTTCTTATGAGTGTTGGTGCCAGATGGGGTGGTTAGAGTACCTTAAAAACTGCTGATCTCTTGGGGTTTTCATGCATAACAGTCTCTAGAGTTTACAGAGGATGGTGCGAAAAATAAAAACCTTCCAGTTAGCAGCAGCTCTTGTGGTGAAAATGCCTTGTTAATGAGGTCAGAGGAGAACGGTCACACTCATTTAAGCTGACAGAAAGGCAACAGTAGCTCAAATAACCATGTTACAACTGTGATGTGCAGGAGAGCGTCTCTAAATGCACAACATTTCAACCTTGAAATGGATGGGCTACAGCAGCAGAAGATCATGAACACACACGTCATGGCCATTTTATTAGGTACACTTTAGTTAAAGTGGTCACTGAGTGTATTTGTGTCAGTGACTCCAGGGAATGTTTAAAAAGACACACAGCTACAACAGTCGAGGTTACAACTTTCTCAAAAGATTCAAACCGCTGCTAGAACTAAAATAAAAAGTGAAAACACACAGAAAGTAAACCAGTCTGAGCGTCTGATCAGGAAACAGATAAATTCACTTTTCTTACTAACACTTAATCAGTTCCAGAAGGTACAGGAGCATTAGGACTAAGAATGCCAGACTGGACAGAGCTTCTTCCCTCTAGCTGTGACCCTGCCATCATGAAGGTCTGGTCACTAGGGCAGCAAGTTGTTTACTGTTTACCTGTGTTGTGTACTCCATGCACACGAAATTATTTGAAAAAATATATATATAGATATATATATGGATATAGATACGTTTTGAGGGTGCATTGTGTCCAAAGGAATGCTGTTTCATTTGGTTGAATATCGGTACAGTCAGATGACAATAAACTTCAACTTACAGGAGAGGCAGTGGTAACTGATCAATTCCCATTGAGCTGGAGACACAAAAGACTGCAGATGTTGCAATATGGGGAAATAGCTGACGTTTCAGGCCGAGATCTTCATCTTCACGAGTCCTTATGAAAGGACTTGGCCCAAAACGGTGTGTTTATTCATTTCTTTGCATGAGCAAGGAAGTGGACTAAATGTCTAACTCTTGAGAGAGCCATCAAAGGCACGATGGACTAAATGGTCCCTCTTCTCAATGTGAACACACCAAGTAATAGCTCACTCCCTCAGAAACAAATAAGTCCAATATTTGTTCAAATGAGGTGGTGAGCCCTATTCCAGTTGGGTGATTCCTCATCAAATCAAGAGTTTCAGCACATTTCAAACATTGTCTTAAACTTGAATCTTAGAAGAGTAAGAATGAGAGACCAGCCCTGTCAATCCCACTGGACTGGAGGATGTGGCACGACACAGAAAGAGTCTGGCAAATCAGCCATTCACTCCAAAATGCTCATTGATCAGGTTCATCTCATCACATCTGTTGAGAGAGCAAATTCTGTGAGATGGAGGGGGAAGGAATAATGATGGACAGGTAAAACAGAAGAGGTAACAGCAGTTGTGTTTCTTTGCCTCTTGCATAGATCTGCATAAATGATCAGTTGAGACTGGAGTTGAACTTTACCATTCCTGCATGGGATGTTTGTAGGCAGGTTGGACTTGTGGATTTATCAGTGAACGGATAATGAGCTATATCTCCAAGAGACAGAACTCAGCATAGCAATCAAAAATATATCAAAATAAAAATTTTTCTCCAATTAAAATACCTTCTGTAACAACACTTCTAACTAGGGCTGCAGATAAGTGTATTTGGAGGAAATAAGAATCAAATTTGGTGTCATCCATAATAAACGTCCCTCACCTTAAGATGTACCTCACCAATCTACCTTCAAAATACTCAGGTGGGATTGAGTTTAAGAGCCCAGAGGTTGCAACTATATAGGACCCTGCTCAGACCCCACTTGGGTACTGTGCTCAATTCTGATCACCTCACTACAGAAAGGGTGCAGAGGAGATTTACAAAGATGTTGCCTGGATTGGGGAGCATGCTTTATGAGAATAGGTTGAGTGAACTTGGCCTTTTCTCCTTGGGGCAACGGAGGATGAGAGGTGACCTGATAGAGGTGTACAAGATAATGAGAGGCATTGATCAGGGGCTTTTTCCCAGGGCTAAGATGGCTAGCATGAGAGGGCACAGTTTTAAGCTGCTTGGAAGTAGGCACAGGAGGAGATGTCAGGGGTAAGTTTTTTTTAAGAAACGCAGAGAGTGGTGAGTGCATGGAATGGGCTGCCAGCGGCGATGATGGAGACAAAAACGATAGGGTCTTTTAAGAGACTCCTGGATAGGTACATGGAGCTTAGAAAAATAGAGGGCTATGGGTAAGCCTAGGTAGTTCTAACGTAAGGACATGTTCAGCACAGCTTTGTGGGCTGAAGGGCCTGTATTGTGCTGTATGTCTTCTATGTTTCTATGTTCCTGAAAGTACAAACAAATAGCATGTGCACTGTATTGCATGCTGTTGTATATTGTAAACTCACCCAACTCCATCATGGGCACTGGTCTGCCCAGCACCGAGGGCATCTTCAAAAGACAATGCCTCAAAAAGGCAGCATCCATCAATAAGGAATCCCATCCCACAGAACGTTCTCTCTTCTCATTGCTACCATCAAGGATCAGATACAGGAGCCTGAAGACACACAGTCATTTTCTCAGAACAGCTTCTTCCCCTCTGAATAGACACCGAACCCATGAACTCTACCTCAGTATTTTTGTCTTAATTTTGCTTACCTTTTGCACTACTTGTTTAATTTACAATTTCATATATTATCGTAATTCATAGTTTTTTAAAATTATGTGTTGCGATGTACTGTTGCCACAAAACAACAAATTGCACAGCAAATGCCGGTGATCTGAAACCTGATTTGGATTCGGATATGAGGAGAGCAGGATTTACCACACACTTTACCACCACAGCCTACACTGATATATCATCATCTAAACCCATGTGGCCAATTTCACACCAGCCAAAAGATTGCGGCTTATTCAGAAACGGCATGCCAAATTCAAAGTTCAAAAGTTCAAAGAACGTCTATTATCAAAGTATGTGTAGTTTATACAGCCTTGAGGGTCATCTCCTTACACGCAGCCACAAAACACAGAAACCCAACAGAACCCATCAAGACAAAAAAAAGACCAAACACCCAATGTAGAGAGAGAAAAACAAATCATTCAAACAATTAAACCAAATAGCATTCAAATAACAGGAACTGGGTTTACTCTAATAAAAAAGGCAAAAAAGATGACTAATGAAATGCAGAGGTTATAACATCGCTAACAGAACAACAATTAGGGGGAAGCAGAAGAAATATAAAAGGGAGGAAATTTCCACTTAACCATTGCCTTCACATCCCTTTGATCATTTGTTCAAATTAAAATCAAAAAATGGGCCCACACAGCCTCATGGGCTTCTCACATGGCCAATCAGGTTAACATTACACTTGCAAAGAAAACTATCCTTATTCTAAGGGAAGGATTTCAATCACCATTGCACAGTTGTGAAATATTTCATACTCATCATGAATTCAAGATTCAAGATTCAAAAAACTTTATTGTCATTCTAACCATACATCAGCTCTGCAGGGCAGAATGAGACAGCGTTTCTCAGGGGCAGTGCAATCATAACATAACAAACGCAACACTAAATAATAAACACAACAATAAATAGTGCAACACATCACCAGCACCACCCTACCCACCATCAAAGATGTATGTACAGAAAGCTGCTGGAAAGGGACCAGCAACATCATGAGGGATCCCACCCACCCTGCTTATGGACTGTTTGTCCCACTCCCATCAGGGAGGAGGCTACATGGCATCCACACCAGGACCACCATGCTCAAAAACAGGTATTTTCCCCAAGCAGTAAGGCTGACCAACACCTCTACCCACTAACCCACCCCTCCACAGCCCCAGCCACCACTACTTTATCATTTCCTGTCAATCACTCCTGTGCTTAGTGTCAGTTTTTGGACATACAATCAATCTATATCTATAAGCTATCTTATTAATGTGATTTTATTTTTGTGTTCTTTTTTTTGCGCTGCATTAGATGTGGAGTAATAATTATTTCATTCTCCTTTGCACTTGTGTACTGGAAATGGCAGTAAACAATCTTCAATGTTGAATTTATTGTTGACTGTGAATGTCACATGTTGTGTAGCCTTGCATCCACGTCCACATCCTTAACTGACTTCCTCACTCATTTTAGAGGGTAGTTATGAGACCAAGGAGGTAGAGGGAGATGAGTTATAGCTTTTCACGAACTTTGTTTCAGATGGAATTTCAGAAGACACGGTACCTCATTAAAGACCCCTCACACCCTCTCCATGAACTGTTTGTTCTTCATGTTACAGGAGCATCAAAACTAAAACCACAAGGCTACTAAACAGCTTCCTCCCACAGGCAGTCAGACTGCTAAATAGCTGCTCCACCTGACAGAAGGTTAAAAGGATAGTTCAGCTCTCTTCAGCCTTGTAGTACAGGAATTGGTGAGGTTTCTTCAAGTGTAGAATGTGTTCTGGGACCATGAGAGGTTGTGTGTGACATGCACTCCCAGGAGTTTGAAACTGCTCACAGTTCCCACTGCTGTGCTGCTGATGGGAAGAGGTGTGAATGGTATGAGCTCTTCTGAGGCTGATAACGATTTCCTTTGTCTTGTTAACATTGAGGAAGAGGTTATTTCTCATATCTCACTCATCAATATCACACTCTTAACAAGTATGTTTGCTGTCAGGTCAAACTTGAGGCTGGTGCTGTGCCTGAAGCGTGAATGCCGGGCAAATGGTAAAAGGACTGAGGTGTAGCCAGATGGGACACCACTGACATCACTTTTGTTCAAACTGGCACCCTCGCCTTTGCCACACTTCCTCAGCAGACTGCTTTGGCTTGTGACTCAGAGGCGAATACGTGACAACCGTGCCAATACCTTGACGACAGCAGCCACAGTTTCAGAACAGCAAAAAAATTACTAATTAGAAAAATTTGTTTCCTTCTTTACAAAATGGAAAGAAAAGTCAAAAATTTGGAAACCCTCCTACACTGGCTCGGAAAACGTCACTTTCCTTTATCTGCTGCCTAGCGGGACTGCAAAGACGGCAGTTTGGCGGGCACATTATTTCTCTAGGCAACTGGTGTTGAAAAATCAAAAACTAAGTCAAGTGCTACCAAAGAAAACAAGTTTGCTGGGCAAATGCCCAAAAGAACCATTTTGCTGAAGTTCATGATCTGTCTATATATAAGTAGCTTGTTCACGCTTGATCACTGGGAACCAACGTCATTCTCCATTACACCCATTCAAGAAGAAGCAGTAACTACACTGAATTTGCCGGAACACGTCACAACAGATTTACATCAGGGACCTGGACCTGACTCTTCTATTGAAGGAGAGCAGCTGGGTTCCCAGCATTCTTCAGTGTGGCACTACTGTATTGGCAGGAATGGGTTAACAACTTTGTGCAATTAAAGTGGAGAGAGGATGAGAAATAGTTTTCCCAGGCACAGAATTGCAGACACAACACAGAGAATAACGGAGCTCTTTGCACAGCGAAGATACTTGTTACAGGCGAAGAGAGAGAAAGAACAAACCTCACCCCACAAAAGAAAATATCCTCAAAGTGGCAGACCATATTGACAGAAAAGTAACCCAAAGCATTTAGACTGCACAAGTAACAGCTTCAAGAATAGTTACTACCCCTCAACCATCAAGCTCTTGAATGAGGATAATGACACTCATCTATTGAGATGTTGCTGCAACCAATAATCTCACTTGCACTCTTTATCTTGTTATTTCATGCTCTCATTATTTATTGCTATGTACTTATAGTTGCGTTTCAACAGTTTGTTGTCTTCTATGCTCTTGCTTTTTTATTGATCCTGTTTACAGTTACTATTCTATAGGTTTGCTGAGTATGCCCGCAGGAAAAAGAATCTCAGGGTTTACTCAGAGGTAACACAGAGGTAACACTCTGCGCAAGAAAAAAGAAATCCAGAACAACACCTGGCAGACCATTCACAAAATGATTTGAAGTTCAAGGTAGAAGTGCCCAGCAATCAAAGTACTTCCTTCCATTTAAACTGTCATCTTATAGAAAAAAAGAGCACAAGACCTGCCAAAATTCAAGGCATAATGAAACCTTTCACTTGAAACCCAAGATGTTGTTCACCGAATACTTCCCAGCTCTTAAGTAAATAGGACAGACAGCCAGACCCCTAATGTGCACAGTGAAGATAGAAAACTCCTTCTACAATCCCGATGCTAGAGTTTTCCCTTTAGAAACTAGAGGGCATAGCTGAATATACAAAATAGCTATTGGGATTAAAGCATGCACTTTTTCAGCAACTCCCCAGATAAGTAATTATGTAAGCATTTATTGCATATAATTTGGCCTCTTTGAACCTTGCTATAAGCACATGGCTCCTTCCTCTGGTTATGGGGCAGCTTCTTCCTACAGGTCATTAGACTTTTAAATTCACATGCCTGTACACTGCAATGGAGTCATAACGCAAAAGGGATGGACGTAATATTTTTAATAAATTCTATTCAGTAATTCTCCTCGACATGCTCTGGCTAATGTCTCCCTGATGTTCATAATATTTTCCAAATCTATTACAATGGCCTCATTAGCCAGATCTTCTTTGGAACACACTGTTCACCCAGTCTTGGTGCCAAGTTCAATCAGTCTATGTATATAACTGTTATTTTCACATTGTGTTTTATAGGATTGCTTTTATATATTTCTTTTGTTTTTTAATGTGCTCTTTATGCTTACTGTTTTTAATACTGCATCGGATCCAGAGTAACAATCATTTCGCTCCCCTTTAGTGGTCGCCTCACTATAGGAAGGATGTGGAAGCATTAGAAAGGGTACAGAGGAGATTTACCAGGATGCTGCCTGGTGTAGAGAGTATGCATTATGATCAGAGATTAAGGGAGCTAGGGCTTTACTCTTTGGAGAGGAGGAGGATGAGAGGTGACCTGATAGAGGTGTACAAGATAATAAGAGGAATAGATAGAGTGGATAGCCAGCGCCTCTTCACCAGGGCACCACTGCTCAATACAAGAGGACATGGCTTTAAGGTAAGGGGTGGGAAGTTCAAGGAGGATATTAGAGGAAGGTTTTTTACTCAGAGAGTGGTTGGTGTGTGGAATGCACTGCCTGAGTCAGTGGTGGAGGCAGATACACTAGTGAAGTTTAAGAGACTAATAGACAGGTATATGGAGGAATTTAAGGTGGGGGCTTATATGGGAGGCAGAGTTTGAGGGTTGGCACAACATTGTGGGCCGAAGGGCTTGTACTGTGCTGTACTATCCTATGTTCTACGTTCTTTACACTAGCATACTGAAGAATGACAATAAACAATCTTGAATTCCATGGTTTTGAACTTCAGTTAAAACAAATGGAACAGAAAACCTCATCTTTTCTTTCAAAGGAAAACAATGTCATGTTCATCTTGGTTATGAAAGGCATAAATTAGAGTGGCAGGAAGGCAGCAGTGCTACAAATTATCCAAAGAGAACACCAGTGAGAAAAATGGAAAATTCTTGAAATTCAAAGCTCATGATTTCTGCTTCATGATTCTGCTGAATTTTTCCTGAGCTATCATTGAGAGTATTGTGACCATTTGGTTCCTCACCACCTCCTCCCTCTCTCAGTCCAGTCAGCGGAGAAGATCTCTGACTGTCAGCTACCGACATTAAAAGACCTGTTCATCGGCAGAGTGAAGAACAGAGCTGAGAAAGCTACTGCAAAGCTCCACGCACCCTAGCAGACAGCTATTCATCAAGGTGCCATCAGGGAGATGCCGTAAGTCCATCACCACCGTGACTACAGGTCGTCTCTGAAGTTTCTTTCCTGTAGCTATTCAGCTTCTCATCAAAACTCACTCAGGTGTGATACCCTCACTGTCCTTGCGCAATATTCATTAAAATAGTGGCGCATATTGACAGAGGTAACAAAAGTAAGGTAAGGACATGTTCGGCACAGCTTTATGGGCCGAAGGTTTTTCTATGTTCTAAACCATTCAGTCTGTGCGAGTAAAGGAACACTCAATGGTTAAATGGTCTTTTGTGCTCTTTGTACTGTTGCTAATTATTTAGTTTGTTCATATGTTCACATATTTCTATCTGTGGAATTCATTGCCACAGGCAGCTGTTGAGCCCAAGTCTTTGGGTATATTTAAGGCAGAGAATGATAGGTTCTTGATTAGTCAGGACATGAAGGGATACGGGGAGAAGGCAAGAGATAGGGGCCAAGGAAAATGGACCGGCCATAATGAAATGGCAGAGCAGACTCGATGGGCCAAATGGCCTAATTCTGCTCGTCTGTCTTATGGTCTTCAATTTGATTATTGATGTTTGCGTATGTGACCGTTCTGCTGACTGCTGATTGCTCGTAGCTGTTTGCACTATTGTCTTGTAAATTGTTGGCTGCTATTGTGTAGTCTTATGTTATTGTCCTGTGTTTCACGCTTGGCACCAAACCATAAGGAATTTTGTCTGGTATGTTGCACCTACTGTACTAGCAATAAAGTGATTTTGATCCTCAATCCAGAACAGTGCACAGAATTCATTTCCCAGGAAAAGTGTGGCTTCATTTCTGTGACAGGGAGAAACAACACTCACTGGCAAAACTGGTTTGCAGACTTTTAATTATTGACTTATGGTGTTTGAAACAAAACACTAAAATGCAGTGAAGTTCCCCGAATTTCCAGAAGAAACCTGGCAGGAAGAAAACAAATGACAGACACATGGAACAATCACAAATACTGAGGAAAACAGGAATGGGAACGGAACTCGGAATCAGAATTACGGCATCACACAACAATGCCAATAATCAGCACCAGACTTTTAGGAAAGTAAAAGGTGGCAAGGTAGTGTAGTAGTTAACACAACACTTTACAGTGACAGTGACCCAGTTTCAATTCCCGCTATTGTCTGTAAGGAGTTGGTCCATTGCGTGGATTTCGCGTTGGCCCATCGTGTAGAATGTGTGGATTTCCTCCAAGTGCTCTGGTTTCCTCCCACAGTCCAAAGCTGTATCAGTTCCTTAAGACCATATGATATAGGAGCAGAATTAGGCCATTTGGCCCATCACATCCGCTCCATTATTTCATCATGGTTGATCCATTTTTCCTCTCAGCCCCAATCTCCTGCCTTCTCCTTATATCCCTTCATGCCCTGACCAATCAAGAATCTATCATCCTCTACTTTAAATATACACAATGACTTGGCCTCCACGGCTGCCTGTGGCAATGAATTCCACAGATTCACCACTCTCTGGCTAAAGAAATTCCTCATCTCCATTCTAAAAAGACCTGTGTCCTTTGGTGTCAGACTCTCCAGCGTAGGAAACTAGTTCATGTAGGTGAATTAGTCGTTGTAAATTGTCATGTGATCATGCTGGGCAGCTGGATGGTGTGGCTCATTGGCCGAGAAGGCCTGTTCCTGCTCAGAATCTCTCAATAAAAAGCATAAAATGCTGGGAACTCGCTGCACTGATGAAGGAGAATCAGAGGTAACACGATGAACGGTCCCTGACCTGAAACAAGTTCTGATGAAAAATAATTTGATCCAAATTATTTGCTATTTTGCTCTTTAAAGAACAACTATGAACTTGTATTTGGAAGGGGAGGAGGAGAAGATGGCGGCGTGACGCAGTGCGCAGCGGCCACTCCAGTGAATAATCTGTCAAGTAGGGTGCTGTGCACAATCCTGATTTGATGGAGACAGACATGAGAGAACGGAGGAACATCTGGAGAAACTTCTGAAATGTCTTCTTCGCTGCCGTTGTTACTGTGTGATCCAGAATCTCCGGAAGGGAAGGCCCCGAGTCCTCGGCTTTGCTTGTTGCTCGGCAGCCGGGGCGGGGTCGAAGCGCTCGGCAGAGGATAGTGTTCGGTGTTGAAGGGCTGGTCGGAGGCTTGAAGTTTTCAGACAGACTCAGAGTCGGCTGTGATCGGGTGCTTCCAATGCATCGACAGTTTTCGGCGCCTGGAGGTTTATGGCAGGGAGAGTTTCTCACTTTTGCCGCCTGCTATCGGGACTATCGGGAGTCGATCGGAATTTTGAGACACTTTTTTACCGTGCTCACGGTCTGCTCTTTATCAAATTATGGTATTGCTTTGCACTGCTGTAACTATATGTTATAATTATGTGGCCTTGTCTGTGTTAGTCTTTGGTTTGTCCTGTTTTTTTTGTGATATTACTCTAGAGGAACATTGTATAATTCCTTAATGCACGCATTTCTAAATGACAATAAACGAGGTCTGAGTGTCCTCATAATCTAATCTAAAAGTGTTGATAACAATCACAGCTTTTATCCTGAATTTCAAGCAGCTGCAGAATTCTATTTCTGTTGCTTTTTGGATCATGCACGTTGAGAAATATTTTAATTCAGATGCTGGCATGAAGGAGAAGAACTGCATCAATAAAAATGAAAATGTTCCATGAAGTGAAAATGAGACACAAGGCACATGGTCAATAATTTGCATTAACAAGATTCATGTTGGGCTTGACAAGTAGCACGGAACCTTAGAACCATCAGAATGGACCGCACAGGGAGCTATTCATGCAAGTACTTGAGGTTAATCCTATGTCCAACTTAGACATGAAATTATAGAAACATAGAAACATAGAAAATAGGTGCAAGAGTAGGCCATTCGGCCCTTCGAGCCTGCACTGCCATTTATTATCATCATGGCTGATCATCCAACTCAGAACCCTGCACCAGCCTTCCCTCCATACCCCCTGATCCCCGTAGCCACAAGGGCCATATCTAACTCCCTCTAAAATATAGCCAATGAACTGGCCTCAACTGTTTCCTGTGGCAGAGAATTCCACAGATTCACCACTCTCTGTGTGAAGAAGTTTTTCCTAATCTCGGTCCTAAAAGGCTTCCCCTTTATCCTCAAACTGTGACCCCTCATTCTGGACTTCCCCAACATCAGGAACAATCTTCCTGCATCTAGCCTGTCCAATCCCTTTAGGATTTTATACGTTTCAATCAGATCCCCCCTCAATCTTCTAAATTCCAACCAGTACAAGCCCAGTTCATCCAGTCCTTCTTCATATGAAAGTCCTGCCATCCCAGGAATCAATCTGGTGAACCTTCTTTGTACCCCCTCTATGGCAAGGATGTCTTTCCTCAGATTAGGGGACCAAAACTGCACACAATACTCCAGGTGTGGTCTCACCAAGGCCTTGTACAACTGCAGTAGTACCTCCCTGCTCCTGTACTCGAATCCTCTCGCTATAAATGCCAGCATACCATTCGCCTTTTTCACCGCCTACTGTACCTGGATGCCCACTTTCAATGACTGGTGTATAATGACACCCAGGTCTCGTTGCACCTCCCCTTTTCCTAATCGGCCACGATTCAGATAATAATCTGTTTTCCTATTTTTGCCACCAAAGTGGATAACTTCACATTTATCCACATTAAATTGCATCTGCCATGAATTTGCCCACTCACCCAACCTATCCAAGTCACCCTGCATCCTCTTAGCATCTTCCTCACAGCTAACACTGCCGCCCAGCTTCGTGTCATCCGCAAACTTGGAGATGCTGCATTTAATTCCCTCATCCAAGTCATTAATATATATTGTAAATAACTGGGGTCCCAGCACTGAGCCTTGCGGTACCCCACTAGTCACCGCCTGCCATTCTGAAAAGGTCCCGTTTATTCCCACTCTTTGCTTCCTGTCTGCTAACCAATTCTCTATCCACATCAATACCTTATCCCCAATACCGAGTGCTTTAAGTTTGCACACTAATCTCCTGTGTGGGACCTTGTCAAAAGCCTTTTGAAAATCCAAATATACCACATCCACTGGTTCTCCCCTATCCACTCTACTAGTTACATCCTCAAAAAATTCTATGAGATTCGTCAGACATGATTTTCCTTTCACAAATCCATGCTGACTTTGTCCGATGATTTCACCGCTTTCCAAATGTGCTGTTATCACATCTTTGATAACTGACTCCAGCAGTTTCCCCACCACCGACGTTAGGCTAACCAGTCTATAATTCCCCGGTTTCTCTCTCCCTCCTTTTTTAAAAAGTGGGGTTACATTAGCCACCCTCCAATCCTCAGGAACTAGTCCAGAATCTAACGAGTTTTGAAAAATTATCACTAATGCATCCACTATTTCTTGGGCTACTTCCTTAAGCACTCTGGGATGCAGACCATCTGGCCCTGAGGATTTATCTGCCTTTAATCCCTTCAATTTACCCAACACCACTTCCCTACTAACATGTATTTCGCTCAGTTCCTCCATCTCACTGGACCCTCTGTCCCCTACTATTTCTGGAAGATTATTTATGTCCTCCTTAGTGAAGACAGAACCAAAGTAATTATTCAGTTGGTCTGCCATGTCTTTGCTCCCCATAATCAATTCACCTGTTTCTGTCTGTAGGGGACCTACATTTGTCTTTACCAGTCTTTTCCTTTTTACATATCTATAAAATCTTTTACAGTCACTTTTTATGTTCCCTGCCAGTTTTCTCTCATAATCTTTTTTCCCCTTCCTAATTAAGCCCTTTGCCCTCCTCTGCTGAACTCTGAATTTCTCCCAGTCCTCAGGTGAGCCACTTTTTCCGGCTAATTTGTATGCTTCTTCTTTGGAATTGATACTATCCCTAATTTCTCTTGTCAGCCACGGGTGCACTACTTTCCTTGATTTATTCTTTTGCCAAACTGGGATGAACAATTGTTGTAGTTCATCCATGCAATCCTTAAATGCTTGCCATTGCATATCCACCGTCAATCCTTAAGTGTCATTTGCCAGTCTATCTTAGCTAAATTATACGTTGTGACTATCAAACATTTTCCAACTAATTCTTGAAAGGGATGGATCGTTTCTACTTCCACCCAGCTCTCAGACATCAAGCCAAAAGCCTTCTCTTCTTCTTCAGTTGTCTATCGAAATCCGATGACGATGTCCACTCCTTTAACGGTGAGATCTTCGATGACTATATAGTCCTATCCTGGACCCACAAGCTCTATTGCAGGTGGGACATGTATACGTGGTAGTGGCGGCAACCGTGGCTGCATTTCTCCTGGCGCTCTTCTGCTGTCTTCTGGTTGTTCTTTCCATCTCCAGAATACGAACCCCGTCCCTACACAGCTGTCGCCAAGTGGTACGGTCAGCAGCAACCTCCTCCAGGTCCTCAGGTCTGATCTTGCACTTCCTTAAAGCATTCTTCATCTGATCCTTATAGTGCTTCTTCGGCCCTCCAGCTGAGCATCGACCATGATGTAGCTGGCTGTATAACACTCTGCGGGGTAGCCGACATGGGGGCATCCTTATCACGTGCTGGGTGATCATGGCCTCAATATTTCTGCAGTTGGTCTTTACAAGTATTTCAGTGTGAGGCACCCGCTCACACCAGGTAATTCCCAGGATGCGCTGGAGGCAGTTTATGTGGAAGCGCTCCAAGGACTTGATGTGACGGCTGTAGGTTACCCAAGCTTCACAGCTATAAAGGAGGGTGGTGACACAGACCGTTTGGTATACAGTGACCTTTGTGGAGGAACGAAGGCTCCTGTTCTGAAAGACTCTGCGCTGAAGTCTCCCAAAGGCAACTGATGCCTGTTTAATGCGGCTCTGGATGTCGTTGTCAATGCCGCTATCCTCAGAGAGAGGAGACTTTGGGCTTAATGTCTGAGAGGCTGGGTGGAAGTAGAAATGATCCAAAGTAACTATGTTATAAAGGTACATATATGTCACCATATACAACCTTGAGATTCATTTTCTTGTTGGCAGACTCAATAAATCCAATAACCATAAAATAATCACTGAAAGACTGCACCTACAGGGTGGACAACCAGTGTGGAAAAAACAACCAATGTGTGAAAGACAACAAACTGTGCAAATACGAAAAAGAATAAAGGAAATAATAATAATACAAATAAATTACCAATAAATATCGAGACCACGAGATGAAGAGTCTTTGAAACTGAGTCCATAGGTTGTGGGAATAATTCAATGACGGGGCAAGTGAAGTTGAGTGAGGTTATACCCTTTGGTTCAAGAGCCTGATAGTTGAGGGGTAAAAACTGTTTGTGAACTTGGTGGTGCAGGTCCTGAGACTCCTGTACCTTTTTCCTGATGGCAGCAGTGAGAAGGGAGTATGGCCTGGGTGGTGGGGGTCTCTGATGATGGATGCTGCTTTCCTGAGACACCGTTTCATGTAGATGTGCTTAGTGAGAGGAGGGCTTTATCAATGATGGTCTAGCCGTATAAGATTCTTCTTTTTATAAGATATTCCGTTCAAGGGCATTGGTATTTCCATACCAGGCTGTGATTCAGCCAGTCAATATACTCTCCCCCATACATCAATAGAAATTTAACAAAGTTTTAGATTTGGCCTGACATTTTCGCAAATGCCTAAGGAAGTAGAGGTGCTGCCATGCTTTCTTCATAATTGTACTTAACAGCTGGGGCCCAAGACAGTTCCTCTGAAATGATAACACCAAGGAATTTAAAGTTGCGGACCCTCTCAATCTCTGATCCTCTGATGAGGACTGGCTCATGGACCTTTGGTTTCCTCCTCCTGAAGTCAATAATCAGCTCCTTGGTCTTGCTGACAGTGAGTGAGAGGTTGTTGTGGCACCACTCAGCCAGATTTTTAATCTCCCTTCTATATGCTGATTCGTCACAAACAAGAGAAAACCTGCAGGCGTTAGAAATCCAAGCAAACACACAAAATGCTGGAGGAACTCAGCAGGCCAGGCAGCATCTACAGAGAAGAGTACAATCGATGTTTCGGCCCGAGACCCTTTGGCAGGACCCGAAATGTCGACTGTTCTCTTTTCCAGAGATGCTGCCTGGCCTGTTGAGTTCCTCCAGATTTTTGTGCGTGTTGCTCATTCATCACCTTTGATTCAGTCTACGACAGTGGTGTCCTCAGCAAACTTGAATATGGCAGTGGAGCTGTGCTTAGCCTCACAGTGATGGAGATCGTGGAGATGTTGTTGCCAGTCTGAACTGACTGAGGTCTGTAAGTGAGGAAATCCAGGATCCATTAGTTCTGAGGCAATGATGGTATCCTGATATACGCACCTTTCCTGTCTGGATGTATCGCTACTGAATGATAGTCACTGAGGCAGGTTACCATGTCCTTTAGGCACTGGTATAATTGAAGCCTGCTTGAAGCATGTAGGTACCACCGAATGCCAAAATGAGAGATTAAAGATATCTGTAAACCTTCCAGCCAGTTGATCAGCACAGGTCTTCAGTACTCCATCTCAGCCATACACATATTAAGTGTCATACAGCAAAGAAACAAGCCTCTCAGCCTATCAGCACCCTGCAAACCAATATGCCCACCTAAGCAAGCACCATTTGCCTGTGTTTTACTCATATCTCTCTAAACCTTTTCTATCCAAAATCTCAATGATATCTAAATGCTTCTGTTGGGTATTTAATACTGGAGTAACATTGTAAATATATTTTTTGATTAAGCATTCTCTGTTGCTTACATAATTCACTGCAAGTTATATGTAGAAGTATGTGAACGGCATACGTCATCATGCACCCACATCATGGATGCTTGAATCATTAAGTTTAAATCGAAACTAAGACACACGTTCCCAGCTCCGTGTTTTTAGAAACATAGAAAACCTGCAGCACAATACAGGCTCTTCGGCTCACAAGGCTGTGCCGAACATGTCCCTACCTTAGAAATTACTCAGGGTTACCCATAGCCCTTTCTAAACTCCATGCACCTATTCAGGAGTCTCTTAAAAGACCCTGTCGTATCCGCCTCCACCACAGTTGCCGGCAGTCCATTTCACACACTCACCACTCTTGGCATAAAAACTTACCCCTGACATCTCCTCTGTAACTATAGTTTGATTAGTTTCCTGTTTTGAAACTATAAAACGTAACAGTGGTGATGAGGTATTTTAAAATGAACCCAAGACGAATACATACCTGTTAATGAGCAGATATTTGACTTAAAGAGAAAGAGTACAAGATATTAGAGGTTTTAAAAAAAAATCAGCACAGTACGTGTCTCTTTGCAAGGGACTGAGGAAAAACAGTCAACTTTAAAAAAAGACAGAAAATGGACAAGTTAATGTGTATATAAACAGTGAATACCAGGTGATGGTAATCATAAATTATAAAAAAGTAGAACCAAAATCATTGTTGATAGCAGAATGCTTTAGGTTTCATAAGTGGAATCAAAAGAAACAGATGCCCATTTCATGGCTGAACTGAAGTTAGGCTTAATGATGCACTGAGCAATCATTTAGTTTGTGCAATCTTACAAGAAGGCATTCAAAAACTGGCTCCTAACTGAAGCACAAACTTGGGTTGTTTTCTCTGGAGAGGCTGAGACTGAGGGAGATCTGATGGGGGTTTATAGGATAATGAGAGGCAAAGATAGAGTAGACAGACAATGTCTTTTTCCCAGGGTTGAAATGTCTAAAACCTGCATGAATTGAAGGTGAGAGGGGGTAATTTCAAAGGAGATGCAAGGGGCAAGTTTTTTTTTAAACACAGAGTGGTGGGTGCCGGGAATGCGTTGCTTGGAGTGGTGGGTAGAGGCAGATACGTCAGGGACTTTTAAGGGAGGTTTACATTGACACATGAACGTGAGGGAAATGGAGGGATATGGGCATTATATAAGCAGAAGGGATTACTTTAGTTATCCATTTGATTACTAATTCATTCAGCTTGGCACAACACTGTGGGCTGAAGGGCCTGTTTCTGTGCTGTACTGTTCCGTGTTCTATGTTCAGCCACCAACATGAGAGAGTATTTACTGCAGCCAATTAGACCACCAGGCAGCACAGCGTTTGGGAAGCAGGAGGGGTGCCATGCAGTCAGAGGCAGAAAGGGCAGTGCCAGAAGTCAGAGTCCGACCCAGCTGCAACAGCAGCAGTATGGTTGGAAACTCTCAGCCTCTACGGGCTGGGCTGGGCAGTTGAGTGTGGCCCAGTGGGGCTGATCTAATGCAGGAGCTGGTGGGGACCTTGGGGCATGGGTATGCATAGTACTTCCCTGAGTCTCTCAGATCGGGCCAGTGGAATTAGAGCCATT
Source organism: Mobula birostris (assembly GCF_030028105.1). NCBI lineage: Eukaryota > Metazoa > Chordata > Chondrichthyes > Myliobatiformes > Myliobatidae > Mobula > Mobula birostris. Next base: position 251,940,571 of record NC_092370.1, on the reverse strand, counting down.
TTGTTCCTGTGTTTTTATTATAATTGCATTATTTATCTTGTGTTTTTTTTGTGCTGCATTGGATCTGGAGTAGCAATTATTTTGTTCTCCTTTACACTTGTGTACTGGAAATAACACTAAACAATCTTAAATCTTGAACCTTGGACGATGAGTTTCAAGTTGCTGAGCAATGCACAAAAAGGAACCGCTCCACAGGAAATGGGCCGTGCGCCTAATGTAGCAATTACTTCATGGTCAGGAGGGGGGCTCAGGACAGGAATTGTCCAAATGAAAATTTCAAATCAACCTTCATTGTGGGGAGGGGCAGGGAGAGGGTACCAATCTTCAACTGCCTAAATACTAAACAAAAAGTTACTAAATTCCGTGGTAGAGCTGTAGTTTCAAGCCATCATAATAGAGAAAAAAATTGAGTGATGCTGGGTGGATTGGTGAGGGCTAACTGGAATCAGTAAGATTCCAGAATTTGGATAGAAGAATCAGATTTAACATTACTGGTATATGTCGTGAAATTTGTTGTTTGCGATACCAATGCATAATAATAAAAACAATAAATCAGAATAGGTATTGCAAAAAGCAAGCAAAAAAAAGAAAAAAAAAATTAAGTGAGGTAGTGTTCATGGATTCATTGTCCATTCAGAAAGCTGGTGGCAGAGGGGAAGAAACTGTTCCTGAATTGTTGAGCATCTTCGGGCTCCTATACCTCCTCCTTGACGGTAGCAATGAGAAGAGGGCACGTCTTGGGTGATGGGGCCCTAAATGATGGATGCTGTCTTTTTGCACAATCACATTTTGAAGGTGTCCTCAGTGCTGGGGCGGGGGGGGGGGGGGCTCGAGCCCATGATGGAGCTTTCTCTGATCCTGTGCAATAATTGCTCCAGACGGACCACAAGTTTTAAGCTTAGATCCAAAGTTTGGATAATCTTGACTTGAAAATGAACTCAGAGCACATCATCGTGCAGATGAGTACAGACAAAGAGGGCAGGGGTGAACAAAGATCCCTTCCTGTAATACATAAAATCCATGATTTTAACAAATCACAGTCTTTCAGACTAATTCAAACTCAGCTGTCTTAATAAACAGCATTATAATCAACACATAGGTAAAGGCCAAAACATTATCTTTGTTCTAAATAGCTCAGAATCCCATTTACTACTACTGACAGGTGACACAAAATTTGTGTTTGGGAAGAGGGCAACCCCATTTATTATTCCTTGAAAGGGAAGATGCTTTGCACAATGTTCATTACAAAAATTATATATTTAAAACCACAATAACCACACCTACGTCGATCTTGAACCAACCTCGTAATTACGACACAGTTCAAAAGCTCTCCTTTTTCGGAAGCAGCTTACACAGTAGGTGTTGCCAAGTCTACTTCGTGGAAAAACTGGTTGTCCAAAAAAAAACAACTGGATGTCTAACTGAAAGTCAACACACACAAACGTGACAAAAAGCTATTGTTCTTCTTCAAAGGAAGTTAAATATTCACAGGCGCGTTCATGTCCCATTAAAACTCGTGATGTTCTGCATCATGAGGGAAGGGAGAAAGCAGTTCTGGCTGACGACTGGAATTTGAAAGTGGCTCACTCTTCAGTAAATGTTACAATATCACCAGGACAGATGAGGAAGGGCAGTGGGCAAAATAAACCAACCCACCAAACCTGTTGTGACGAGACTCACAGCTCAATTCTTTTGTCACAGTCTTTGTAAACATTGGGCTAGTTCAAGATTCAAGACTGTTTAATGCCATTTCCTGTACACAAGTGTAAAGGAGAAAAAAATTGTTACTCCAAATACAAAACAGCAAAAATAAACAAAATAAGATAAAGAACACAAAAATAAATGTAGCACAATAAGTATAAATACATAAGATAGCTTATATACATATATTGATTGTACCTTCATAATTGACACTAGACACAGGAGCGTCTGACAGAAGGTGATAAAGTAGTGGTGGTTGGGGCTGTGAAGGGGTGGGTTAGTGGGTGGAGGTGTTGATTGGCCTCACTGCTTGGGGAAAGTAAGTGTTTTTGAGTCTGGTGGTCCTGCCAAGGATGCCAGGAAGCCTCCTCTCTGATGGGAGTGGGACAAACAGTCCATGAGCAGAACGGGTGGGATCCTTCATGATGCAACTGGCTCCTTTCTCATAACATGTCCATGACGCTGTATAGCTGGGTGCAGGTGATATGCTGGACAGTTTCAGTTACCCGTTGCAGAGCCTTCCTGTCCGCCACAGTACAGTTTCCATCCCATGCAGTGATGCAGCTCGTCAGGATGCTCTCTAGTGTGCATCAGGAATAAATCTTGAACAGGCTTTTATCTGATTGTATTTATGGTACCTTCCCAGAACACCAGTGCTCTAGAACACTATTTTTAGAAGGCCTTTCCATTCGAGGACATTGGCATTTCCACGCCACACCATGATGCAACCAGTCAGTATATTCTCCACCAGATATCCATGGAAGTTTGTTAAAGTTTTAGATAGCATGCTGAATCTTTGCAAACTTGTAAGAAAGTAGGGGTGCTGATGTGTCTTCTTAGTAACGGCACTTATACGCTGGACCTAGGACCCAGGACTTCACACAACATCTGAACAATTTCAGATTTCCTTTCACAAAATCTATGATTTTTAGTTCAGACCCTTGAAATGCGATCGTGGGAAAGGTAAACATCTTTGCCCACGTAGCCTTTGCAATGACAGCACCAGGATCTAGAATGGAACGTAGAATAGAACAGGCCCTTTAGACCACAATATGGTGCTCAACCAAATCAATCAAGAATCAAAGCAGCCAACCAAACTAGTCCCTCCTGCCTACACAATGTCTATATCCTTCCATTTTCCTCGCATTCATGTGTGTATCTAAATAGCAAGGGCACTTCTCACCATTACCCAAGCAAATTCATAGTGCTTCTTTGAAAGTCCTGGTATTCTGTCAAATAATTTTAACAACTTTCCACCAGAGACTCTTCCTCAGCATCCACCATCTAATTTTCCCCACAGGCTGTCAGGCTGCTGCACGCACAGCACAGCCTGATCTATGGTTACAAACGACTCTCTGCACAAACTTTCCTTGAAGGAACAGATGACATAGTTAGGTCTAGCTTAAATAAGCTTTCATGGAATTGTTTGCAAAAAGTAGTGAGTATGACCCAGCCCATCACAGGTAAAGCCCACCCCACTACTGAGCACATCCATAAGGAGCACTGTGGCAGAAAAGCAAGACCCCCAACATTCGGGCTGCTTCCATCAGCAGGGGGGTACAGGAGCCTCAGGACCCACACCACCGGGTTCAGGAAGCATTATTACCCCTCAACCATCAGGCTTCTGAACAAAAGGGGATAACTTCACTCATACCACAACCTATCGACTCTTTTTCAAAGACTGTACAGCTCAAGTTCTCAATACTTATGACTTATTTGTATTGTTCTGTTTTGTTCTTTTCCTTTTGTATTTGCACATTGGTTGTGCGTCCATCTTTGCTGTGTGCAGTTTTTCATGGGTTCCATTGTGTTTACTATGAATATCCAAGAGAAAGTAAATCTCAGGAACGTATATGGTGACATATACAGTATGTAATGTTGATAGTCATTTTGAAGTCAGACAAAAGAACAGCACAAAAACAGGCCCTTGAGCCCATCTAGTCCATGCCGAACCATTTCAACTGCCTACTCCCATTGACCTGCACCGAAACCATAGACCTCCATACCCCGATCAACCACGTACCTATCCAATCTTCTCTTGAACATTAAAATCGAGCTTGCATGCACCATTTGCACTGGCAGTTTGCTCCATACTCTCTCAATCCTCTGAGTGAAGTTTCCCCTTATGTTTCCCTTAAACTTTTCACCTTTCACTCTTAAGCCATGACTTCTGGTTGTAGTCCCACCCAACCTCAGTGGAAAAAGCCTGATTGCATTTACCATATCAATGCCCCTCACAATCTTGTACACATCTCCCCTCAATCTTCTACATTCCAAGGAATACAGTCCTAACCTATTCAATCTTTCCTTCCTGGCAAATCCTTGTAAATTTACTTTAAACTTTGAATATAGCCGGATGGATCCTTTGCAACACTAGGAACAGAGAGAAATTATGTGTGCAGATTGCAAACACAGGGGTTGACATGGCTGTACATAACAGAAGCCATCAGGTCACTTTGGATGCACTCTTTCCCAGGATATCCGAACTTTTCAGTGCTAAGGACACAAATCATTTTCAATCTGCAGATAAAATGGATTACAGTTCAGGTGACCATTGCACAGCAGGAGACTGGTGCGGGATACACCTGTATCATGTAGCACATTACCAAGAACACCACTCATCTCATGCCCAGATACTTTTCTGGGATCCAGAGGGATTGTTGCTTCCAGACTCAGAATTTATGCTTCTGTTTCTGATACAGGCTTTGGTTCTTCCAAACCATATCACCATAACTTTCAGGTGACCAGACCTGACAGTGGATCAGCTGGAGAAATTGCCAAAGACACAGGTAGATAAGGAGGTATCCATCAGTAACAACCCTCACCATCTGGGACACATGTCTTATGATCTTAGATCTCTAGCATTTTGTCCTTAGCCTTCTATACTTCGGTAATTAAGTGTTGATCTAGATTCTTCCTAAAACCTATGAGTGTCTCTGACACCCCCACCAAGCAGTGCTTCCCAGGTTCCTACAACCATCTGGGTCATCGTCACAGAAATATGTCCTTTGGCCACCATATCCATGGCAACCTGTTAGCTGCCCATCTGCTGTATTACAGCCGTATCCCTCGATGTCTGGTGCCAGTCTAAATGCCCCCTTGAAGGTAGAGAACATATCTGATTCCACCAGCTCCTCTAGTTGCAAGTCTGCAGATGTCAGCAGTCTCTGGAAGAAGTCAACCGCTAAGGATCAGGGAGAGACATCTGAATTCTAGGCTTGACATAAGGAGTAAATAGATTCATGTATGCATGGAAACAAATCCATTAATCCAAAGTACAGGTGCAGAAAAGGCAGTTACAGGAAGTAATTAAATAGGCCGTTGGAAAACTGATGCAAGAAAACTGGAATGTGAGGAAGTACTCCATTTATTTTCCACAGTCACACCCAGCATCAAATGGACTTTCATTTCCCAACCACAGGATTCCTGAAATGCCACGAGTTCCTGTGCAATATTACTTCCCTTTTGCTCTCCTTGAGGAACAACTGAGAAAAAAAAAGCATGCTCTGAAGCTGTAGCATCTGCTGCTAAGGAAGCCCCAGCAGGGCTTTGCATTAACAGTGTCCCCATTTTTCCATGGGAAACTTCAGCTTCCTGTGGTGCTGCCTGACAACCACAGAAACATCAGGAATCTTTCAGGACTGGGTTTCTAAAGCACAAACTGAGCCGATTACAGCTAATAGCACCTTATTGGAATATTTGACACCTGCAATAAAATATCTTAATTTTTCTTCATTGCTGAGGACAGGGCTCTGGTCTGTCCGGTGCTTCACATATGACAAAACACGAGAACACGCTAATGGTGTTGAAACCAGCAGCTTGATTGGGCATTCAAAATGCTGGGTGATTTTCCCACTGATTGCTCATACTTTAAACTTTAAACTATACAAATTGATTTTGCTGCTTTCGAGCTTCAAATTTAGGTGTTGGAAAATTAACCAGTCCCTTTGTTCTATTGTTGGAACTTCCTGCTCTTTTCACCATGACCTCAAGAGGACAGCTGTCTTCACAGGGCCACTTGTTTTAAATAGAACATGTGTACAAATAAGGTACAAAGAAAACAAATGGTTTTACCATCGAAACTTTCAGAAATATTTGCTGCTTTTGGGTGGATTTCAACGGCGTGGGTAATGGCATCAGAGAAAGGCAAGAATACAGCTAAAAAAGAGCAAAGTTTTTGCCCCATCAAGAAGGTGAGCAGCACTATCAAGGAGGGGGCTGAGCAGCATACACAGAAGATCAACTGCTGCTCCTCACCAGTGACCCTGACTCAACTCCGACCTCCGGCAATGTTGTTGCGCAGTTTGCAAGTTCTCCCCGTGATCACTGGCGTTTAGGAACATAGAAAACCTACAGTACAATACAGGCCCTTCGGCCCACAAAGCTGTGCCGAATATGTCCCTACCTTAGAACTACCCAGGCTTACCCATAGCCCTCTATTTTTCTAAGTTCCATGTACCTGTCCAGGAGTCTCTTAAAAGACCCTATCGTTTCTGCCTCCACCACCGTGGCCAGCAACCCATTCCACGCACTCACCACTCTCTGCGTAAAAAACTTACCCCTGAGATCTCCTCTGTACCAACTCCCAAGCACCTTAAAACTGTGCCCTCTCGTGTTAGCCAGTTCAGCCCTGGGGGAAAAAGCCTCTGACGATTCACATGATAGTTTCTCTGGCTTCTTCACACTTTATTA